>NC_056751.1:289435766-289458266 GCF_019279795.1 Protopterus annectens | reverse complement strand
GGACCCCAGGAACTACTGCCCCATTAGCCTGACAAGCCTGGTCTGAAAGGCCATGGAACGTATCATCATGAAACTTATAAACAAAAATATTGGTAATCTCCAAACTCTGGATCCCACCCAGTTTGGGTTTGTAAAAGGCAGATCATGTCTGCTAAACCTGATAGACTTCTTTGAAGCAGTCACCAAAGCCGTAGACAAGGGAAAGGTGGTTCACACAGCCTATCTAGATCTTGCCAAGGCTTTTGACACCATCCCCTACTCTGGAATTATAGATAAACTCACTAAACTAGGTATAAATCCCTATGTCACAAGATGGGTTGCCAACTGGCTCACTGACAGAACCCACACTGTGAAAGTAGCAGACTCCAAATCTGACTTCAGACCAGTGACAAGTGGAGTACCACAGGGTTCAGTCCTGGGTCCTCTCCTGTTTGGTATCTACTTCTCTGAAGTACAGGCTAACACAGAAGGTCTTTGGCTAATGAAGTTTACAGATGACTGCAAACTAGGAGCCATAATCGAAAATCCTAACGATGTGGACATCCTACAAAAGGGCCTCACTGAGACAGATGCCTGGTGTCAAGCCATGGCCTCAAGCTCAATGCCAAAAAGTGCATTGTCATCCCCTTTGCTAAAAACACTGTACCCATGAACTACAACATATGCGGTAGTATACTTAACACTGAAAGTGTGATAAGAGACCTTGGGACACAGGTGGACAGTAGTCTCTCCTTTGATAATCGCATCGCCACAGTAGTCAGGAAATCCTTCTGTGTGGCACACCTCATCACAAAAGGTTTCTCATCCAGAAAAAAAGAGGTCATTGTTCCCCTCTACTCATCACTCATTAGACCCATTACAGAGTACAATGCCCCTTTTGGTATGTACCTCACAAGACATCTACAACAACTGAAAAGGCTGCAAAAATACCTCACAAAGAAGATTACCGGCCTCAAACAGATGCCCTATGCAGACCGTCTCAAAAAACTCCAGCTTTACTTCATCTCATATCGCCTACTCAGAGGTGATCTCTGCCTAACATACAAAGCTATGTCAAACCCAGAGCTGTTGGACATGCTCCACTTAAAGAAATCCGAATCCCTCCGAGCTACACGCCCTAGGGACCTAAACCATGTCACCTCATTAAACAGAACATGCCAGAGGGATAGATTCCTGTCCCAAAGACTTCCCATACTCTGGAATAAACTACCTATCTCTATCAAACAAAGCTCCTCATTAGCACTCTTCAAGAAAAATCTTGATGATTGGATGGGAAATAGGAAATTCACCCCGGGGATCACCTCTGTGGCTCTGCTCAACAGTGGCACAGGAAAATAATTTTCTTGGGTGGCAAAAGCCAGGGTACCTTTTTGGCTGGGCTTGTATAGGCCCCAGGGTCGATAGCCTGGTATCTACCTATGAAGCTATGAACCTATGATTCATGAAGAGTGTAGGAACAGCACAACCATTTTACTTTGATTTGTGCAATGGGAGGTTGTCAGTGGTATATGACTGTACAGCTCTTAACAGTCACACTACTGACCATCTCTCTCAGTACAAACTGTAGCAAAGGCCTATGCCAGTTTTCATGTTATAATTCATTAAAGAGCACTGCAACATAGGTGAGCATTCCAGTGCTAATACTGACTCTACTGGTGCCTGCTGAAAATTCAACAACTGGAACTTTATAAGCAAAGGAATGAGGGAAATATTTGCACTAAGTCTGAGGCTGCATACACACACACACACACACACACACTCATATATATATATATATATATATATATATATAGAGAGAGAGAGAGAGAGAGAGGAATTGGAAATAAATGTTTCCTGCAACTAGTCCCTAATATAACATCAAGTTTTGCAATACTTTTTTGTTTTTTTTTCAGTTCCAGTTTATTTTAATCCTTTCGGTACCTGAAATTTCTGGTCTCACAGTTATGGTAGGAATCCAACCCCTGCTCCTGAATGAGACAAAGAATAACCACTGATTGCCTCTCTTGCCTGCACGTTATATAATATTGCATACAACTTGGTGTTTTAGGCCTAACAGCTCACGCATTTTTCTTTTGTTCTTGGCTTATACTTAGGCATTTACTTTCTTGGTAGCAAATATGTTGGGTCTAGGGCTAATCATGCATCTGAGTGCTTTCTTTGTATTTGGCTGCCTTATTCTTTCAGCGATGCTCCCCACAATATGTTACATGCCAGCAGTTTATTTTAAGTGTACAGTACTTATGTAAATGATACATAATACTACATATCTGTGAATCAAAATTGCAGTGGGAAAATAGGCAAATTGTAAAATGTTAATCTATCTCTGTGATTCATTGGAACCTGTCCAGAGGAAGGAGTTCTCTACCACACAGACTCCTTGCTGGGTATTTATTTTTAATTGGTTGTGCTGTTTCTGTAACAGTATATGCACCCCTACGTAACATTACGTTCAGCCCTATGTAACAGTACGTTCAGCCCTTCTCTCTACTCTCTAGTATTTTTTCATGTAGAGCATTTTATAGTTTGCAAGGAATATAATCTCAGCTTAGGATAAATCACCTTTTTAGCCTCTGGTCCAGTTTATAATGTGAATTATACTCATGTCAATGTGTGGGAAGAAGCTATGCTAACCTTATTTAACTGAAGTCAGAAGGTTATGAGGCCAGTGGTTCCCTTGTTTTAACTGAAGTCAGAAGGTTATAATGTCAGAGATTTCCTTGTTTTTCTTGTGCTGCTATCTTAGTTTCATAAAAAGAAGTGCTGATGTTTATTCGTTTTTAAGGTTTGCATCCGTCTGTTATGGGCATCTCCTCGTCTGCCTCCCTCACATCCTTACTGTGTGAAGTTCCTTGAAGTTTCGTTTTATACATCCTTACCATGCCCTTGAGTTGTATCTCAGACTATGTCTGCAAAGATTTGAAATGTGGGATCTGCATCTTGCAGAATTTCTATGGGTCGCTGTAAATTCCTACCCTGTAATTATGCCAATTTATTTAGGAGATCGACAAAATACATCTGTTCCAGTGATGGCCAGTACATTGCTGATTTATTGATATTTCCTGTTTAGTTTTATTATCATTTCCTGTATGTAGATAAACTGATTTCTTGTTTGTATGTATTGTTTTTACACTAAATTTAAACTGTTTGCTGAAAGAAAATAATTTTCTGACAACAGAGATATCCATTTATGATACTTGGGTTAAGTGAATTATCTGTAACAACGTAATCCTTTCAGCAGTCTTCTTGCTCCAGAAATCATCTATGCTTTCAAGATTTCTCATTACTTATATCTCTGTTTACTCATTTAGTTAAGGTTCTTAGAGAAAAGTGTGGTAAAGCAGGGCAGCTTTACAATCATAATAAAACACGGGATCTAGAGTCTTATTTAGCAGCAAACATCCAGTAAAATGTCAGCTAGAATAGCATGTTTATGTAACACAGTAAATAAACACACATCTTAAACTTACAATGTTGGAAAGGAGGTGTAATGAGTCATTAAGAACTTTCCACCAATGGGATCTAATTTTTACTTTTGTTAGGAGAGCTTTTACCTGAATTTAATTAGTAAGAGTTTTTCCATCTAAGGTAGATATATAAGAAAAAAATGTCTTTTCAGCTGCAAATTCTGCTGTGGTTATTATTATTCATCTTAGCAACCACCAGTTAAATGCAGCTGATATGGTTCCTGGTTCCAAGATAGTCCATATAACTAAGAAAATAAACAATACTCCAGCCTCTGAATATTAAACTTTTTTTTGTTAGTCTTGTTGCACAATAAACCTGTGAAGACTGAAACTTTTCTTAACTGCACAATGTAGCTCCTAGACATTCAAAAAGCCACGGCTTTCATTGGAATATAACAAAGAAGTGTTGTGCTTATTGTACAAAGTATGCTTTTTTGTGCTGCTTGGGTTCTGTATTTGATTTAATTCCACAGCAACATTTTGTCATTTTCTGTTCTTGTCCATTTACCTGTAGATGCAGGGTGATACTCATAGTCACTTACACACTTACATAGCCTGCATTTGTGCAGGTTTCAGACATGCACAAATGCAATGAAATTCAGAGAGTTTTGTTGCTTGTATGTGCAACACTTGAAAAGTCACAGAGACAGTCATATGCAATTGAATGTATAATGGCATTTCACTGAAGAGGTGTATGTAAATGTTACATTGTTAGGATGGTAATGGGGTAACTCTCCTGCATTTAGCAATTCAGAATCACATAGTGCTATGCAACTGGGTGTTATGCAGATAGGTTATAAAGAATCCTACATATGAACAGCAGGATTCTCTGCATGTAAAGTACTTGACATGCTGTAAAACACATTACATCTGTGTCTTTAAAAACAATAAACATTTAATGCCACAGAATAAATAGATTTAACTCTGAATTTTACAAGGCCTTTGCTGATGACCTTTTGTCATATTTGTGTCGTATAGCACAGTATCTCATGATCCCTAGCCTGAATTTGTTAGGATCTATGATATGAGCTGAAACAACATTAATACATAATGATGGGAAGGCTAGAACTAAACCTGAACACTGCAGACTACTTTCCATTTTGAATCTGAAGTTATCATAGTTTATCAAAAACATTGAATAAATATATTATGGATTATTTTTCTTAAATTCTAATGGCTCCTTTCAGGTTTTGTCTGGTTAAATCACTATATCAAGCCAACAGCTATTTGTAACCCATTATGCTATGTATGGAGGACCCAATTCCAAAAGAATTACACTGAGATCTGGCCCCCGGTGTAAGCCTGTTTATGGATAGGCTTTAGAGTGAAGTAAGTCATCTACACCGAGAACAAGTCCTTCGGAAACAAGACAGACTTGCATTGAGAGCAACTCTTTTGTAATCTAGCCCGGAGTATTTCAAGTCCTCCTTATATCAACCAGCTATCATAAAATGTGATGCCTGAAAAGCCTTTGGTTATATATTTTCACATGTTACATTATAAGTTTGCTGCTGCTTTAATTCAAATGAATCATAAATGATATTATCAAACACATGCCTGTACTTGAATAAATGATATGCACTCCCATAATTTTCCTTTTTCCTTAAATTTCAGTTATTTATGAGGGCACAACAAGACTTGTTTCTTCCAGTTTCCTACTTTGGAGTCACATTGCATCCCCCTCTTGTACATGCCAGAAGTCAGAAAGTGGTGTAAACATAGACATTGCAATAGGTGTTGTTATTGTTAATGCAGCTTATTTAATTTTGCTGACTAATTTTATGATATAGACATCAAAAAAGTAAAACGAGCTTTGGAACATGAGGAAAATATCATTTAACATAGGATTATTTGTGATAAATTATAACAAATAATTTACTATGATATTAGTCTGCTTCTAAAGTAGTTTCTGTGCTTGTATCTGACACATTCAATCATTTGTATACACGGTATAAGTAAAAATTTGATCTAACCTCTTTATATAGAATCATTACCTGTCATTAATTGAATCAAGTCTTACACAGTAAATTCTTCTCTCTACTAGGATCAGTTAATATAGTCAAAATGAATATTCTTCCACATGAATAGTCACTTGGTAGTTTCGGAACAACATCACCCCAAATTACATGTTAGACTTGAATTTTGCCAAGATTGACTAGTATATTATCTTTTGCAAATTTTGTTAATTTGTATTACCATTTGTATGACTCAGATTTACTTCATGGAAGTGTAAGAAGTAATTTATTTAAATGTAAAACTAATATTGAATGGGCATTATTCATGAAGGTAAAATAGTTTTTTCAAGAATTTTATTATTACTATTATTATTTCCATCTGTTGTTTTTTTTTTTTTAATTAGAAGCTTTTTAAACTGTTAGAAGTTAAAAGCATGAGTTTTTCCTCAGTTTTAAAAATGCTAGCTGGTAGAATAAACTACAGGAAAAACTTGCGTCTTTATATTCCTCAACAGAATTGAGTTAAAATTGCTACAGATATTATATAGTATACAAAACATCCTGTAAAGCAAAAGGGGAAATGACTTGCAAAAATCCTTTCATATCTCTGTAGCAAATGAACTTTTTCCTAATGTGTTGAAAATACAAATGCACAAATCATGCCAGAATGCAGATATTCAGTACATGATTATTTATGGTGTCTGCTACTCACCTTTTAAGCTGATATTAATGAGGTACAATGAAGACTTTATGTTGGCATTAACACATAGCTGTGGCTTTGTCTCATTGTTGCTTAGATTCCATTAGAATTTGTATAAAACATTTATGTTCCCTGCTCTTCCACAGTTTTTATTAGATATGTTAAAGCAGTACTCAAATCAAGGTTTTGTCTGTACTTACAGGAGCCAAACACTAAAAAAATAAAGTCTCATCAAGGTCTGTTTTTTTTTTCACTGTCTAAATAGTGGTCATATTATTATAACATGCTAGAGTGACATAGTTAGCTTGTTAGTTACTTTGTTAAGTTACTTGATTAATGAAATGAATAATACAATACATATTTTCTTTTCATATGGAGATGAAGGTACTGTTTTTTAATTTCCTTTTCCCTCACAGTCTCTCTCTCTCTGTCTCCACTTTTAATTAATTTGTTTACATTTGCTTTTGTTTGTTATCATATTCTCAGGGTACTGTTCTTGTATTTATTGGTATGATTTTAATAAAACAAGAGGCAGATATACTTTGTATTAAGTTTGGGAATCATACTTTCAATAGCTGCAAGCATAGCAATCTTGGCCTCTTATATCAGAGGAAAAAGCTTATAAATGTAAAAGAAAAAAATGGTCACTTCTTTCTGAGCCTGAAATCCTTTCTAGTTCTTTGGTCATGGGCTCTACATATAGTAACAGATAATACTACATTGATATTGTAAAAGCATAAGCAAGGAGTTATATATATTCATATGTCCATATGTGTTTACTAGGCTATTCATCTGTGAGGATCTTAAGAAGCCTAGATTTACATATCCATGGTAGATTTTAATCCTTATATTTTACATGTGAAAAACCCAGAGAGGGAATATACAAGGATAAGTTGGGAAATTTACATTTTCCATATCCATGAGGGAGAGGGGTGCTTAACAGAGGCAAATTTGAGGTTATCCATCCATGATGACTGGTAAATCACTGGAACCACCACGAAGTAAAAATTGAACAAATAGTTTATTTAGAGAGAAGAACAAGCGCTTTCACGCACTTTGCTAGTGCGCTTCATCAGGCTACATTAAACAGGGCTGATCCTTATCCTTATATACAAAATAACCACCCTAATTGGCAAATGATTTAAACAATCAAGCAAATTGATGCACACTAACAAGACTTATCTCCATTTTGAGTAATCATAGTGATTAATGCTTGCTCTAGTTATATCCAACTTGATCAAAAGTAATATAGATATACGTGTAATAATATAATTACTTTCAATTTAAAATCACTTTATCTCAAAACAAAATATTTTTAATAAAAACCCTACTTCCGAATACCAATCAGAATAAAAGCATTGTCATGTATTTAATCAGCATAAACTACATCATTCCATATTCACCATATATGGATTACAAATTCACTCAAAAAGTAAGTATGGATTGCAAAAAGCAAAATATGTACAGCAAATAAACCATATGAACCTGTGTAAAATGAGCATACATAAATAAACAATATGCAAGGGTCTGACAGGATAAACAGAAAAGGGGGGGGAGGAAAGAGAGGGGCGGGGGAAGGGGGAAGGGGAGGGGTAAAGAGAACAAAGAGGAAGAGGGAAAGGGGAGGGGGGAGGGGGAGGAGGGAAGAAGGAAAACAAAGCAGAAGAAACAAAAGCAAAATGAACAGAAAACCCTAACTGGGAAAATAAGGGAAAAACACCTATAATCAACAAAACTACAAGAGCATCTCATAACAAACCTAAATATAGAGATCAATCATGAATAAATTGAGAATATTAGTTATAATATATATTTAAAAACATTTATTGTTTATAAAAGTGCAGGTCTAATACTAAGGGCCGAATTCAAACCAGGCTCTATATGAGCCCTGAGGTTTAAAATCCACTTTAGTTCATTCAATTCAAGAGCCCCTACTAGGTCCCCTTCCCTTCTATTTGGATGTAGAATCTGTAAGACCCTAAACTTAAATACATGAGCCGGAAATAATTGGCAGTGTTTGGCCAAGGCATTGTTGGTATTTGCTTTTCTTATATCGTACACATGGTTATAAACGCGATCCTTAAGTCTACGTGTGGTCATTCCCACGTAGTAGGCTTCGCAATTTTCACATGTGGCCAAATAAACGACATTAGTTGTGTCACAAGTGGCATAGAATTTCGGTTCAAACACCATCCCTATCTCTATACGCTCAAATTTCTGCACAGTTGAAATGAATTTACAAATACAACATCTCCTACAGGGAAAAGTTCCCTGCCTGAATCTCATTCTGATGTCTAGGGGTTCAATTTTCACCTTCTCCCTGCACAACAATCTTTTAAGATTAAAACAATTGCTATATCTAAAACTTGGTCTCCCCCCCACTATTTTTAACAAATCTTTATCCATACTAAGTAGTTTCCAGTTCTTACAAATAATATCTTTTATATAGCTTACATCATTTGTATATTTAAGATCATATTGGACCTTATTTCTCGTATTTCCGGAATACCTACCGGAAAACCATTTCTTAGATGCTGCTCCATGAATGGGGGTAGTATTATTTCTATAATTCATAATTAACTGGGATGGATATCCCCTAACCAAAAAACATTTAGCCTGAAAATCCAAAAGACAATTTTCATCTTCAACACTATCACAGAGTCTAACTACCCTCGACATTTGATTTTTAACCACGTTGGGAAAGATATGTCTTGGATGCATACTCTCATAATGGAGTATGCCATTCCTCCAACATGGTTTTCTATACAAAGACGTGGTAATCTCATTCAAAGCATTCTTAATAATAGTAATATCAAGGTAGTTCACCTCTGTAAGAGAGTATTCAAAAGTAAATTCCAGGAACGTTGTGGTTGATCCCATATAGTCTACAAAATCACTTAAAGACTCAACACTTCCATTCCAGAAAAGGAGAATGTCGTCTACAAATCGCCTGTATAGAATGGCATTAGCTCTATATCTGTCATCATTGAAAATAAACATTTTCTCCCATTGATATATTGCTAAATTAGCATAGGCATTAGCACAGGGGGTGCCCATGGCCACCCCCCATGTTTGCCTAAATACCCTATCCTGAAACAGAAAGATATTATTACTCAGTGTTAGGTCCAAGAGAGTACAGACTGTCAACTGGTCATTAGTATCTAGGTCGCTCAATTCAGTTAGACAACTCCTAACTGCATCAACACCAAACTCGTTAGGTATGCTAGTAAACAAGCTCTTTATATCTAGCATAACCATCAGAGTATCAGGTCTTAGACTTTCAAGTAGGGAAACATCTTTCAAATCTTCCAGTAAATTAAAGGAATTCTTCAATATGGTAGGTATAATGCCTACCAATGGGCCTATTTTTGACTGCACAAACTGAGAGGCATGTTCAGTAACCCAAAGTTTCCCAGACACTATGGGTCGTAGGGGCGGTGGATGTACCCCTTTATGTATCTTGGGAAGTCCTTTAATAAGAGGGATCAATGGCGCCTCAATAATTAAATAGTCATACAAACATTTGTCAACACACCTGGTCATTAAAAGATCATACAAAGTGTCGTGCACATTTCTGATGATGGAGCTTACCTCAGCTTTACTTATTAGAGAATAAGCTATATCGTCTTCTAACATTTCATTCATCAGATCATGGTATAAAACAACATCCATTGCTACTACCCCCCCCCCCCCTTTATCAGCAGGTCTGAAAATCAAGCTAGCATCATTACATAAAGACTGAAGAGCTTGCTTCTGTGCAGCATTCAAATTGACAAAAAGACGTTTATGTTTCTCTTCCTTATAATATAGGTAAAAGTCATGTTCACAGGCTCGTTGAAAACATTCAATGGAGCCTGGTAGATGCGGCACAAAAGTACTTTTTCTTTTCAGCACTGTTGTGTTGTAAATGGCAACATCGTTGTCAGAATCATTGTATAAAACTTTGAGAGCTACTTTCCTAGTAAACTTGCGAAGCATAATAAGGGTGTCAGATAAATCACTCCCTCTAGAGGGAATGAAGGAAAGGCCCCTATTCAACACAGAGCATTCAGCCTCAGTAAAATCTTTAGATGACAAATTAAAAAATAACGTATTCAATACTTCTTTCTCCTGGACTCTCGATTTTCGCCCGATAACTTGCGTTTGCCCCTTCCTCTGCTCGTTGAGCGCTCCTGTACCCGATTCTTGTAGGGTAGCGGAAAATTTAAAGCAGCCGCTACTCCTGGGGCAGTATTCATAGCATGCCCATTACACTTAGGTCTTGCTCCTGTTGTCACTGTTGTTTTGAGGCACTGCTGGTTACAGGGAATGGAGGAAACAGATGAAGTAATATCTCCATCTAAGTTGGTGGAGATTAAAGTACTATTGTTAGAGGCATCATTCAATGTTTCAGGCATATTGGTCGCACTGGGTGTGCTAGGCTGAGCGTTATCAACTTGCTCACTGTTTTCCTCTGAAGCAACCGCTTCATTAAACCTCGGCCACACAAAAATGCGGCCGAACTGAAAGTCATTACAGTCCCGCTTAAGCTTCCTAAGTTTTGTTTGTTCTAACTTGTTACTATAATGCATAAGTTGTCTCAGCATATTGTTTAGTCTAGACATACAGAAGTCACTTTTATATAATAAAGTGATGTTCTTATGCTCACCTTCAACTTTGGTAATGAGTTCATCCTCTATGGGCTGAAAGTAATCAATAAGTAGGCGAATATAATTGTTACCAAGATCTATGTTCAGTTGTTGCCACCTCCGCAAGAGTTCCGGGTGAGCATCTCCATAGCTCGGCATGCAGAGGACGCGCATGCCTCGTGGAATAACTTTAAAATGAAGGCACGCTTCAAGGTGCTTCCTCTGCCAGATCAGCCGATGTAGCTTATAGAGGTCATTTTCTAATGTTCTCAATAGCCCATAGAATTCTTGTAAGTTTTCGGTATTAGAGACAGTAGCAGATGGAAAATGACCTTTCACATCAAAGTTTAAAAGCGGATTCTCCTGTTGATGGAAAAGTCCATTCCAGTTCTCGGCATCTCCTGTGCCTACGGGATTATAGTCAAGCTCAATGCTCGGCATTTCCATCGTGTGTTGGTCAACTAGGAAGAAAACAATAAGGACCAATACTATCAGCACAAAACCCAGTGCGACCATCCAAAGGTTTCCAGCGAAAAAAGATGAACAACGATGATGACTGGTAAATCACTGGAACCACCACGAAGTAAAAATTGAACAAATATCTTATTTAGAGAGAAGAACAAGCGCTTTCATGCACTTTGCTAGTGCGCTTCATCAGGTTACATTAAACAGGGCTGATCCTTATCCTTATATACAAAATAACCACCCTAATTGGCAAATGATTTAAACAATCAAGCAAATTGATGCACACTAACAAGACTTATCTCCATTTTGAGTAATCATAGTGATTAATGCTTGCTCTAGTTATATCCAACTTGATCAAAAGTAATATAGATATACGTGTATAATATAATTACTTTCAATTTAAAATCACTTTATCTCAAAACAAAAATATTTTTAATAAAAACCCTACTTCCGAATACCAATCAGAATAAAATCATTGTCATGAATTAATCAACATAAACTACATCATTCCATATTCACCATATATGGATTACAAATTCACTCAAAAAGCAAGTATGGATTGCAAAAAGCAAAATATGTACAGCAAATAAACCATATGAACCTGTGTAAAATGAGCATACATAAATAAACAATATGCAAGGGTCTGACAGGATAAACAGAAAAGGGGAGGGGGGAAGGGGGAGGGGAAAGAGAGGGGCGGGGAAAGGGAGGGGTAAAGAGAACAAAGAGGAAGAGGGAAAGGGGAGGGGAGAGGGAAGAAGGAAAACAAAGCAGAAGAAACAAAAGCAAAATGAACAGAAAACCCTAACTGGGAAAATAAGGGAAAAACACCTATAATCAACAAAACTACAAGAACATCTCATAACAAACCTAAATATAGAGATCAATCATGAATAAATTGAGAATATTAGTTATAATATATATTTAAAAACATTTATTATTTATAAAAGTTTGGCATTAACACATAGCTGTGGCTTTGTCTCATTGTTGCTTAGATTCCATTAGAATTTGTATAAAACATTTATGTTCCCTGGTCTTCCACAGTTTTTATTAAATATGTTAAAGCAGTACTCAAATCAAGGTTTTGTCTGTACTTACAGGAGCCAAACACTAAAAAAATAAAGTCTCATCAAGGTCTGTTTTTTTTTTCACTGTCTAAATAGTGGTCATATTATTATAACATGCTAGAGTGACATAGTTAGCTTGTTAGTTACTTTGTTAAGTTACTTGATTAATGAAATGAATAATACAATACATATTTTCTTTTCATATGGAGATGAAGGTACTGTTTTTTAATTTCCTTTTCCCTCACAGTCTCTCTCTCTCTGTCTCCACTTTTAATTAATTTGTTTACATTTGCTTTTGTTTGTTATCATATTCTCAGGGTACTGTTCTTGTATTTATTGGTATGATTTTAATAAAAAAAGAGGCAGATATACTTTGTATTAAGTTTGGGAATCATACTTTCAATAGCTGCAAGCATAGCAATCTTGGCCTCTTATATCAGAGGAAAAAGCTTATAAATGTAAAAGAAAAAATGGTCACTTCTTTCTGAGCCTGAAATCCTTTCTAGTTCTTTGGTCATGGGCTCTACATATAGTAACAGATAATACTACATTGATATTGTAAAAGCATAAGCAAGGAGTTATATATATTCATATGTCCATAGGTGTTTACTAGGCTATTCATCTGTGAGGATCTTAAGAAGCCTAGATTTACATACCCATGGTAGATTTTAATCCTTATATTTTACATGTGAAAAACTCAGAGAGGGAATATACAAGGATAAGTTGGGAAATTTACATTTTCCATATCCATGAGGGAGAGGGGTGCTTAACAGAGGCAAATTTGAGGTTATCCATCCATTTAACTAAATTATCTCTGAACAGACTAAGAAAATTACTTTGCTTTATTTGGAGTAGAAGACAGTTCCATAAAAGCAGTATTCACTGTGATACAAACTTATTACTCCAATATGTTGTATTTATTTTGCAAAACAGATTGAGATACCACTGGACTTGAAAATATGTAATAAGTCTGACAGAACAGGGTCTCTTGAAGCTCTAAATGCAAGGCAAAGGTCACCTCTCAGTAGACCGTACAATACCGAGTAGGCAAGGCTTTGAAATTGTCTGCATAATTTTTATGATTTAAGCCCTTGATTTTCTTTTAGTAATAGAACATTGTTGTCATTCCAGTTGTGACAAGTATTTGGACACGTATATGTAGAATGTGGCATCATAGTCAATAATTGGTCTAACAAATGCCCAAGTACAGCGAAAAGATTACATTTCTGGATCGGGGCACGATGCCTTTAAATAGAAGCTGTGTTATGAAAAACAGACTTCCTTACAACAGAAAATACAAGGTGTTCAAAGACCAGTTCTTTGCTGATACTGGTTCGAAGATCCCTGACTGCAGGTTTTCAGGGGTGTATTGTCAATATGATAGTTACAAGGGGAGTCATGTTTGCTGAATAACACCATTATACACTTCTTGGAATTAGTTTTAGTCCATGGGGTTGACCACAGTTATTTATTAAGACAAACCTTCTTGGAGGATCTTGGTATCCTCTGATGAGTTGATGGTGACACCAAGCTCACTGTTGTCTGTAAATCTGGTCAGTCACAAACCCCTAAGATTAACTTTGACCTCCAAAACGTAAATGCCAAAGAGGAGTGGCACAAGGACTAAACCATGAGATCCACTTCTAGTGGACTTTTTGAAGAGATAGAGCCACCCAACCTAACTGTTTAAATTCTATTTGGGAGACAGTTTGTTATCCAAGGAGTTACACAGGGATTAACATTTAGCTGGAAAGTTTATCTATGATACCCAAGTGTGGTATGGTGTTGAATGCATTTTTTAGGTCTAGATCTATGGTATGCACTGTTTTGCCCTGAGCTATTGCTACTGCAACATTTTTGAAGAAGTCAACCAGGTTAAGTAGGCAAGACCTGCTGTTGATAAATCTGTACTGGGTTGAGCCAAGAGAATGTAGGTGACCTATATACTTATTTATTAATTTCATAATGATCCTTTTCATAGCCTTATAGATGACACTGGTCAGGTTTATGGGTCTAAACGTAGCCTGTTACACTGAACTCCCACCTTTCAGCAAGGGAATACCATTTCATAACCAGTTGTGTAGACAGTCTATATCTTAACCCAACAAAATAGAAACAGATACATTCAGAAGAAAATTGTCACTCTTTCTGTCACAAATGGACACACTGCAGAACATTTCTCTGTATAAAGTAAAAAACAAGGGCTGTCCAGTGACATACTTGCTTGAATCACACTAGAACAACCACATCTCATCATTTTACTCCAAGTTACCTCATTCTTTGGCAGTGGCAGTGAGCACTTTCTCAGGTCTTGTAATCAAGACATTCCTTTTGCATTTTTTCCAATATCTGTGTGACGATGTGAGGTATTGCCAGCTATGCCAATAGAAGTAGGACAGTGGATGTGTAACATATGCCAGCACAGCAGGCTGGAATTCACTAAAGAATTATATGTCATTTGTATATCAAACTGATTTGTATAGTTGCTTGTGTTGAAAATGTATTTGTAAAACTGGTTGTGTTACAAATGCACCAACAGTGTGCCCTGCTGGACAGAAAAAGAAATATACATGTATTAGTGTAACTGTTTAAATGTACATGTTTTAACAGATGATACTGGAAGAGAAGAGGTTACTCTCAAAATTTGAAAATAGTTTGAAATTAAATTACCTGGGTTAGGCCATAAAGATTGTATCTTACAGTCCTCAATGCAGCCAGAGACAAAATGTATGTACTAAGAAGCTTCCTGGATTGTCATTGGGGTGAACTAAATGCTACTGTGGAAGGGTGGAGGTTTAAAATTGTTTTATGACTTCCAGGAGCTGCAGTAGATCTTAGCAAGGCTGTCTCTCTCTCTCTGTATTATTGACACATATGTGCTAAATCCTGACAGCTTCTAGTCAAGGGGGAAGCATAGGAAGCAGGAGTCAGATAACCAGATGTATGTGATGTAATTCTGTAGTCCATCACTAAAAATAATATTTTAATACTAGGTGAGACTGAAGTGTCATGGCACTCTGTTTTTCTAACCTGACAAAGAAGGTCCTCTCGCCTTCTTTATCTTGCCTTGCTCTAGGAAGTAACCAAGGAATAATATTTCTTTATATCAGTCAGGAAAATATAATGAGATTAGTTAAGTATTGTTTTTTTTCTGTAACTGTGAGAAACATCTGTTGAATTTCACTATGGAAAGTCATCCCTGGTTTGGCACCTATGTCTCTAATGGACACAGGCAACCTGTAAATGGTTCATCTCCTAGGCTCTAGCTTGTAAATGTTTCATCTCCCAAGCCCCTACTTACACTTATCAGGGGTATCAGGACTTGCCAGAGGTTTGGGATGCATGGCTAGGCTTAAAAAACCCTTCTAGTCTTTAGCCTAGTAAACAACTATAAACCTATGAACATGTCCACCTGTGTTATTTTTAACATTTCCTGTGAGTGAAACTCTGGTGTTTATTGTAAATAGATTGTAAATAGATATTTAGTATTTTAATGTTCTTTTATTATTTATTATTAAATATATTTAAACCTCTCATTGTGGCTGGTCCTTTAGAGAATATCTTAACCTTTGAGACTACTTATATCTATTGGTGACACTGTGGCCACTCCTGAAAGCTTGGCTGTTTGGTCAAATTTGCCATTTGTATTAATATTAATTTTACTCAGTATAATTGGATACTCTTGCAAGATCCTTAGAGTAGCTGGCTTTGGAGTAACTGGTGGTGGTGGAACTACCTTATAGTCTGGGCAGAAGGGTTAATAGCTAGTGAATCTTTGCCAGCTTTTCACAGGTGTGTGTGTGTGTGTGTGTGTGTGTGTTGTGTTTGTGTGTGTTTGTATGTGTGTGTGTGTGTGTGTGTGTGTGTGTGTCAAATTTCAAAGTGTGTGTGTGTCAGCTGCTTGGAGCAGGGACACAAAGCACTTGTTTCAAAGAGGGGGTGCCGGAGGACTTGACTTGGACACTCGGCTGATGACCCAACCCTACAGCTGTGCCTGTGGGAGTTTCACTGGGGATCTGGAGAAAGACAGAGAGAGGAGCCATCCCCCAGACAGACTGTGTTCCCTGTGTACTCTTAAGGGAAATGGTGCTTGATGTAGAGAGCTGTATCTGGAAATACTGAATGTATCCATTTTTGTTCCAAGTGAACATCCCTTTCCAGTGCAAGTCATCAGGACTTGGGTTCCTTGATTACTGGCCCAGACTGGAAACATCACATACTGGTGACAGTGGTGGGATATTAATTGAACTTCTGTAGCCTGTAGGCAGTTGTCACTAAAGGTGTGTCCTCTCAGCAGCCACAATGTAAACATTCAGAGTTTCATTAGCACAACAGTTTTATTTACATTTTTGTTAGTTTAGTTTAGTAAGAGAAAGCAGGCAAAGATGTCAACAGGGGATTATGGCAAGCTGACAAAGAACTGTATACAAAAAAACACGGACTAGCCGCAACCAATAAACAGAACTGGAACCAAAGCCCAAATGTAGAAATGGCACAAACGAGGCAGATGCAGTCTTAGCGCTTTCTTCCACTTTAATCAAATGTGAACTTCTTCAGAAACATGTGCCCTCCCCAACACATGTCTTTTGAATCCCACAAACAGGATATGATGTCAACGTATAGTTCGCAATGATGAAATGTCTAAGTACACATAAATACAACTATAATTATATACATTTATGTAAAAACTATGTTAATTCAGTAAAATAACTTCTATGAAAAATCTGCTGTCAGACTTACATTGAATAATCAGTATAAAAACACAATGCTGAATGAAACATTGAATTAAATTAGGTAATGCTAGATATTTCTGGTAATATAAACTCAGTAATGTTGGAATAATCTTACAACTACTATGTGATATCAAACAATGTTATTTATACAACAAAAAACATTTGATATTAATAACTTCATTGAGCCCTGGGTGTTGATCCGCCCCTAACAGTAATTGCCAAATGCTCTCTTTTTGCTCTAATTTGTTATTGATGTCCCCCATGAATGTCACTTTGTCTATATGATCCAAAACATGAAACTCAAACTTTTTGAAATCTCTACAAACTAAGGAATGCCTTGCCAGTGCATTGTTTCTATCCCTATTTTTGATAGCTAAGTTATGTTCGTAAATCCTTCTCTTTAAAACTCTGACAGTTTTACCCACATAGTAACATGCACATGATGCACAGCAAGCCAAATATACCACAAATTCACTGTTACAGTTGAAGTATTTCTTTGCCCAGAAAGTTTTTCTAGAATGTTTCAAAGTGACAAATGAACTATTACTCAAGAATCTACATTGTCTACAATTGGTACATGCAAATGTGCCTTTTTTAATAAGATCTCTAGACTTCATTACAGAACTGTTGTTAGTGTGTTCTAACATTTTCTTAATGTTAGTAACTGTTTTATATGTAAACAATGGTTTCATCCCTACACTTTTGACTAGTTCTTGATTACCTAAGATTATTCTCCAATTTATTTCTATAGTTTTCCTGATTTCTTCAACTTCATTAGTTATAGGAAGTGGAAATGCAGTATGGAACTCACTATTCTCATTTTTATTGGCATTCTCATGCCTTTGATGTAATACTCTTGGTGCTTCGACAGAAATATCTGTAGCTAATAATATAGGTTTTGCTACACCTTGTCTGAGTAATTTTACTTCCTTCTCTAGTTTTTTTATCCAATTGTGATTATATCCTCTTATTATAAACATATCTCTCAATTTTATAAGTTCTTGCAAGAAAACTATGTCATTTGTAGTCAGCCTACTGAGTCTGATCATTTGTCCCTTCACTACACTTTTTTTCATATGTTGTGGATGTAAACTTGTCTTATGGAGATATTGGTTAGTAAAGTAAGATTTCCTATAAACTTTACTTGTAATGGTACCAGTATTATCACTGATACCCAGATCTAAATCCAGAAAATGTATATTTCTACCAAATTCTCCGAGTTTCTGCTACTATGTGGGTAAAACTGTCAGAGTTTTAAAGAGAAGGATTTACGAACATAACTTAGCTATCAAAAATAGGGATAAAAACAATGCACTGGCAAGGCATTCCTTAGTTTGTAGAGATTTCAAAAAGTTTGAGTTTCATGTTTTGGATCATATAGACAAAGTGACATTCATGGGGGACATCAATAACAAATTAGAGCAAAAAGAGAGCATTTGGCAATTACTGTTAGGGGCGGATCAACACCCAGGGCTCAATGAAGTTATTAATATCAAATGTTTTTTGTTGTATAAATAACATTGTTTGATATCACATAGTAGTTGTAAGATTATTCCAACATTACTGAGTTTATATTACCAGAAATATCTAGCATTACCTAATTTAATTCAATGTTTCATTCAGCATTGTGTTTTTATACTGATTATTCAATGTAAGTCTGACAGCAGATTTTTCATAGAAGTTATTTTACTGAATTAACATAGTTTTTACATAAATTTATATAATTATAGTTGTATTTATGTGTACTTAGACATTTCATCATTGCGAACTATACGTTGACATCATATCCTGTTTGTGGGATTCAAAAGACATGTGTTGGGGAGGGCACATGTTTCTGAAGAAGTTCACATTTGATTAAAGTGGAAGAAAGCGCTAAGACTGCATCTGCCTCGTTTGTGCCATTTCTACATTTGGGCTTTGGTTCCAAAGCTGACAAAGAACCAGTTGTCCAAGGTGTGTGAAGCAAAAGGACTGGTGCATGCCAACCTGACTAAACAGCAAATGATTTTAGTCTTTGAGCAGCCCAGATTAGCAACCAGGAGAATAACCAGTGTGGTGATGGCGATTTGCAACCTTCAGAATCAGGACAGTTCACCTTTTCCTCAGAGGACTTAAAAATCTGTCTGGAGTTAAAGAGTCTTGAACTAGAGGCCAAATGTTTGGAATTAGAATCAGCAGAGAGACTGTGTCATTTGGAAGCTGAAGAAAATGAGAGACTGCAGAGTTTGGAGGCCAAAGAAAATGAGAAACCACATCAACATGAGAGGGAGATGCTGACTCTTTGCCAGGGTCATGAAGGTAATGGGGAAGGGAATAACCAAATGCCAGAAGCAATAAAGCTCAGTAAATTTCCACAGTTTACAGGGGGTGATAATTTTGATAGTTTTATTCATATATTTGAAAGAGCATGTAAACAGTATAATGTTTACCAAGGGCTCTGTGTATGGTTCCTGACCTCCTTACTCCATGGTAAAGCTGTAACTGCTGTTTCTAAATTATCTGATATTGATTGTTTATACTGTGATAAGATAAAGAAATGTTTACTTGAATGTGTTAAGTTAACACCCAAAGCTTACAGAAAAAAAAGTTTTGTGAGCATAGACCCAAAGCTGATGGAAGTGTGTGTGATTATATTGTTGAGTTAAGCACTTACTTTCATAGGTGGGTGAGTGGGTGTCAGGTCACCATTTTGAAGGGCTGGCAGACTTTTTGGTGAGGGAACAAGCCCTTAGCACTTTGTCTGAGGACATGAGAATCTGGTTGGCAGACAGAGTGTAACTCTGCAGATGAGGTGGGGAACAAGGGGCATCTCTACTTAGCAAATAGGACATCACTGCACTGGAAGAGGATACCTGGTGCTGCACATGGATATAAGAGAACCCCTAGTGGGCAACCTAAACCACTCTAACAGAGTCCAGCAGTAACAGGAAGCCACTAGTTCATGTACATGGCCAGGAACAAGGATTAAATATTTTAAATGTAACCAGTGGGGCCATGTATCATATAGATGTCCATGGAGGCAAATTGGGAAACAAAAGGTAGGTGGGGGAGCCAGCATGTGGGGATAACAGTAAGCCAGTGGTAAGTTGTCTGGAGAAAACAGGGGTACCAAACTACCATCAGAAGTTATATACTATCTTAGTGGATGCCAAGCAGGCCACTGCTAAGAGAGACACTGCCTCTGGCATAACCATTGTGAAGCCTGCAGTGGTTAAAGTGGAGCAGTACTTGCTTGTGCAGTCCACTCCAGTCAGAGCTTTAGGATGGACCCCATTCCAAATGCCTTTGACTAGGGTTCACCTTGACTGGGAGGGTGGAAAGGGAAGCAAGCAAGTAGGTGTGTTTGAGTTTATCCCTGCAGATGTCTTGATAGAGAATGATATTGATAATACAGTACCTTGTTTGCATGCAGTTACATGCAGTCAAGATTGGAGACAGGCATGTAGGTCTGGTAGCCTGGGGAGACCAGAAAACAGGGCTAGTGAGGTGGCTATTTCAGGGAGGGAGCTACACTGTAGTAGTGAGCCTGAAGGTGAGCCACAGCTGGCGGTAGGTACTGATGTTCCATTGGAAAGAGTGACTGCAAGGGCAGAGATAAGTGGTAGTACCCAGGCTGACAGAGAGACACTGCTGTCAGAGGATACCAGACTTATTGTGGAAGGGGAGCTGGGAAGAGTTACAAAGATAGAGTTGAGAGAGGCTCAGCTCTCGGACTCTACACTAAGAGGCTTGAGGGAGGTAGCTAGGGCGGTGACTGATTCTCAAAGAAAATGGGAGTCTGTATACTGGAACAAAGGGTTACTGTACAGAGAGTGGACCCCTGATGGAGGGCTAGAGGGTGAGGTAATACAGCAGTTGGTAGTGCTTACAGCCTACAGTTTAGCACTTCTAGCTGTAACTCATGACATTCCTTTTGCAGGTCATATGGGCATAAAGTGTACCAAGAGAAGTATTATGCAGAACTATTGGCCTGGGCTTGCAAGGGATGTAACTGGGCACTGCGGGACCTGTGAGCAATGCCAAAAAGTAGGCAAGGGAGGAGACAAGGTCAAGGCTCCTTTGATGCCTTTCCCTGTGATTGTGGAGCCATTTTAGAGGGTAGGTGTGGCTATTGTGGGACCACTGGGTACTCCAAGCTCCACAAGAAAGAAGTGTATCCTGGAGGTAGTTGATTATGCTACTAGATACACTGAGGCGGCTCTGTCCTCCACAAAGGCACAGAACATGGCAAATGTTTTGTTAGATATTTTCAGCAGGATAGGTTTCCCAAGAGAAATACTGACAGAGATGTCAATCTCATGTCAGACCTGTTGGCTTATCTTTGGAAATGCTATGGGGTGAAGCACCTAAAAAACACCCCCTACTATTCCCAGACTATTGGGCTTGTGGAGAGGTTAAACTCTACACTAAAGACCATGCTATGGGCATTTGTAGACCAGTTTAAGAGAGAGTGGGACAAATATTTACTCCATATGCTGTTTGCATACAGAGATACACTCCAGGAATCCAAAGGTTTTTCACCCTTTGAGTTGCTGTATGGGCATAGGGAGAGGGGGATTTTATATCTGATTCATAATGAATGGGAGGGTGAGTGTGAATGCCACAAGGTGTCTGTTGTGGCATATGTCCTAAACCTCAGGACAAGGCTTAGGGAGATCATGAGCTTGGCCCTGGAGAACTTGGCAGGAGCCCAACAGCAGAAAAAGGTCTGATATGACAGGAATGCTTGAGCCTGAGAGTGGGACAGCAGGTCATGGTTCTCATTCCTGTCAAACACAACAAGCTGCAGGCAGCTTTGGAGGGACCCTTCAAAGTGGTAAGGAAGGTCAGTGATGTTAACTACATGGTAGAACTGCTAGGCAGGATTCAGGGGCACAAATTGTATAATGTTAACTTGATGAAGATATACCATGACAGGGAGGCCCTTGTGCTAAGTATTTGCAGTAGGAGGCAGGAGGAGTCTGAGGGGGATCTATGGCTACAGCAAGCCAGCCAGCAAAATACCAAGTTACTATGGTGGAGCCTAGGGTTGCAGGCATATGATATGACAGTGCAGCACCATAGTGGGGTTAGCAATTGCAATGCAGGTGGGTTCTCAAGACAGGGAATGGGTTACTGCATTCTCAGATAGGCTTATTCCTCTCAAGCAATGTTTCTCCAGGGTCACTTGAGAAACTATCTTGAGTCTTCAAAGGGGGGAGAAATGTGACAATGTCAGGTATTGTCAGGTATGCCAGGAGAAGTAGGGCAGTGGATATGTAACATATGTCAACATAGCTAGCTGGAATTTTGTAAATAATTTTATGTCATTTGCATATGAAATTGATTTGTACAGATGCTTGTGTTGAGAAATGTATTTGTAAAGCTGATTTTGTTAAAAATGTACAAACAGTATGCCCTGCTGGACAGAAAAAGAAATATATATGCATTATTGTAACTGTATAAATATATATGTTTTAAAAGAGTGTACTAAAAGAGAAGAGGTTAA
>NC_056751.1:289335766-289433266 GCF_019279795.1 Protopterus annectens | reverse complement strand
ATATATATGTACACAACACACACACACACACACACACACACACACACACACACACACACACACACACACACACACACACACACATACACACCTACATAAATATGTAATCAGGCAAAGACAGTGTCAGGAGACAATGCAGACACAAAGCCCCTGAACCAGGACTTATATAAACTGCTATATCAGTTCTAGAAGTGTTTGCAAGGACAGACCCTCGTCAAAGCCTAGGAGCACAGTACAGGAATAATTGTGAATGTGATTGAGGGTTGTGTACACACCTGTCCAAAAAGGAAAATAATCACCTTTTGCAATCATTCAGCTAACTCATATAAATAAATAAATAAATAAATAAAATAACAGTATCTTTAGATAGTTGTAGGTTCTAATGATGAAACTTCAAAATATCAAACGTTAAGTTCAAAAATATTGATGGCTTTGCTGCTGTGTGTGTGTGTGTGTGTGTGTGTGTGTGGGGGAGAATATCTCTCTGTAACAAAGAATGGGAATTCCTCCTTTCCCTGCTGTTGTACAATCTCAAGCTTGTTTTTTATAAATTGCAGGTGGGTATGGAAGGTGTAGCTTTGATCTTTTGGGATAGATTTCTTTATATACTAATATTTCCTTTTCCCTTCATACATACGCCTGATTAGTGATACTGTTAGGTGGTAGTGAAAGGGTATTTCATAAGGTAATGCTAAAGATTAGGGTTGGGGCAGTGGCAAGGTCAGTGTTAGCATACATATATAAAGATGAATAGAGGGCTTCATCCCCTGTTCCACCTTCCTCAAGTGTAGTAACCCTAATCCTATCCCTACAAATTACCTCATGGAAAATCCTTTCCATAGTAGTACCGCTAAAGAGGACACCCACACGTGCATTTCACATGCAGCAACATACACGCAGAACACTAAATCTGTCCCCTTATCTACCCCTTAACCCTAACCCAGAAACACTCATACACACACACACACACACACACGCATACAATACGCATACACACAGCACTGACTAAACCTATTACCTTCCCTATCCCTTACTCTAAGCTTAACCCACAAAGACTCACATACAAATACTCCCACAGTGCTAAAACTTTTGTTATATCCAAAAGTTTCAGCATTAGAAAAAAACTTTCTGTGACCACCAGTACAGACCCAAAAGAAAAGGAAAGAAAAAGTTATTGTTTCAACTTTCAACAATCTACTGCCCTTGGCAAAAATTATATTCAATATAAGCACACATAAATAAATTCTGTTGACATAAAGTACTTTTAATAGAGTTTACTGAAACCACATGCACACATATATCCATCCCTTCACAATCCCTTTTTCCCATTTTTGCACATGGGGTCGGGGTTTCATTTCAACAGTGACAATCATGTAGATCCAAGGGTTTCACTGCTGGGTGGCTAGCCCTGCCATATATATTATCAAATACTACATGCTTCAAAAATTAAGTAAAAAAGACAGATCATTTTTAAAATTAATCTAAAAATGATAAAATTAAACACAAAAACTTTTTTTTGCAGGAGGGGCAAGCCCCCTGTACCCCCCACATACCCTACTAATTATATATAAAAACTCTAAGACTGAATAACAAAGAAGGAAGGGAAAACTCCTTGGCTCCACTGCAATGCGATCTCACACAACAATCAGTCAGCAGGGTGAAACACAAAGAAGTGGACAGCTTGCTTTTCTGAGCATATGCTCTTATTAACTACCACACAAAGAGTTTGCTCTTATGAACTACAGCCATAGATAGATAGATAGATAGATAGATAGATAGATAGATAGATAGATAGATATAGGCAAACAAACAAATAACACAGCACCCAGATCCAAAGACATAAACAAATGTTTAAAGAAACTAGGGCCAACACTGAAAAAAAACACAGAAAACCAAGTTTCCGTCCTAGAAGAAATCTTCTTTGAATGTCTCCTTTAGCATGTACAGACTGTGTTCCTTGTCTGAGCACATAAAACAGAAAAGGAGAAAGTGTACAAACTGCTTTCTTTGCTAGTTGGGCTGCTATCTAATGGCCTTAGCTCAGGTGAGGAAACAATTTTTTCACACTGGGCTAATCGAAGGAAGGACACTGAGCAAACTCGGAGCTATAATATATAACATTAGGTATCCTGTTTTTTGTTTATTTTGTTCTTTATTTCTTTGTTATTTATAGCACTTTGTGTACTGTGTATTTTTCTAGCTAGTTTCACTGTGTGTGAGGTATTAACTGGAAATTGTCCACTTTTATTAAGCATCTGTTGGGTTGTTTGTTTTTGATAACTTGTTGCAGTTAAACTCTTTTTTCTAGAGGCTCCTTTAGCTGTTTAAAACTTTCATTTAAAGGCTCACTGCTGCTTTTCAGCTGTGAGAAACATTTCTGCAGTTTGTTTCTAAGTAGTGGGGATATTTGTAGCATTTTCATATTCAGGCTTGTATTTGGGCCTAACGTTTGTGGAGGCTGTGTGTCTGAGCACATATTCAGGGACATCTTGGTTTAGCCAAAGCCATCAGGCATTTCAGTGAGAGAGAATTGTTTGAGGTCATTGGGTGACTGAGGTCACCTGGACTACAGCTTAGACTAAGCACCTCATTGGTTCTTTTGAGATTTATTTCTTAAAAGCTGTCTCAGGTTTTAACTTTCTGTTACCTAAGAAGTTCAGTTGTGAATGTTCTGCCATTTCACACTGAGCTAATCGAAGGAAAGACACTAAGCAAACTTGGAGCTATAATATATAACATTAAGTATTCTGTTTTTTGTTTATTTTGTACTTTATTTCTTTGTTATTTATAGCACTTTGTGTACTGTGTATTTTTCTAACTAGTTTCACTGTGTGTGAGGTATTAACTGGAAATTGTCCACTTTTATTAGGCATCTGTTGGGTTGTTGGTTTCTGATAACTTGTTGCAGTTAAACTCTTTTTAATAGAGGCTCCTTTAGCTATTTAAAACTTTCATTTAAAGGCTCACTGCTGCTTTTCAGCCGTGAGAAACATTTCTGCAGTTTGTTTCTAAGTAGTGGGGATATTTGTACCATTTCCATATTCAGGCTTGTATTTGGGCCTAGTGTTTTTGGAGGCTGTGTGTCTGAGCACATGTTCAGGGACATCTTGGTTTAACCAAAGCCATCAGGCATTTCAGTGAGACTTGTTTGAGGTCATTGGCTGACTGAGGTCACCTGGACTACAGCTTAGACTAAGCATCTCATTGGTTCTTTTGAGATTAATTTCTTAAAAGCTGTCTCAGGTTTCAACTTTCTGTTACCTAAGAAGTTTAGTTGTGAGTGTTCTGCCATTTCACACTGAGCTAATCGAAGGAAGGACACTGAGCAAACTCTGAGCTATAATATATAACATTAAATATCCTGTTTTTGTTTATTTTGTTCTTTATTTCTTTGTTATTTATAGCACTTTGTGTACTGTGTACTTTTCTAGCTAGTTTCACTGTGTGTGAGGTATTAACTGGAAATTGTCCACTTTTATTAAGCATCTGTTGGGTTGTTTGTTTCTGATAACTTGTTGCAGTTAAACTCTTTTTTCTAGAGGCTCCTTTAGCTGTTTAAAACTTTCATTTAAAGGCTCACTGCTGCTTTTCAGCTGTGAGAAACATTTCTGTAGTTTGTTTCTAAGTAGAGGGGATATTTGTAGCATTTTCATATTCAGGCTTGTATTTGGGCCTAGTGTTTGTGGAGGCTGTGTGTCTGAGCACATATTCAGGAACATCGTGGTTTAGACAAAGCCATCAGGCATTTCAGTGAGAGAGAATTGTTTGAGGTCATTTTCTGACTGAGGTCACCTGGACTACAGCTTAGACTAAGCATCTCATTTTTTCTTTTGAGATTTCTTTCTTAAAAGCTGTCTCAGGTTTCAACTTTCTGTTACCTAAGAAGTTCAGTTGTGAGTGTTCTGCCATTTCACACTGAGCTAATCGAAGGAAGGACACTAAGCAAACTCGGAGCGATACTATATAACATTAAGTATCCTGTTTTTTGTTTATTTTGTTCTTTATTTCTTTGTTATTTATAGCACTTTGTGTACTGTGTATTTTTCTAGCTAGTTTCACTGTGTGTGAGGTATTAACTGGAAATTGTCCACTTTTATTAAGCATCTGTTGGGTTGTTGGTTTCTGATAACTTGTTGCAGTTAAACTCTTTTTAATAGAAGCTCCTTTAGCTGTTTAAAACTTTCATTTAAAGGCTCACTGCTGCTTTTCAGCTGTGAGAAACATTTCTGCAGTTTGTTTCTAATTAGTGGGGATATTTGTAGCATTTTCATATTCAGGCTTGTATTTGGGCCTAGTGTTTGTGGAGGCTGTGTGTCTGAGCACATATTCAGGGACATCTTGGTTTAGCCAAATCCATCAGGCATTTCAGTGAGAGAGAATTGTTTGAGGTCATTGGCTGACTGAGGTCACCTGGACTCCAGCTTAGACTAAGCACCTCATTGGTTCTTTTGAGATTTCTTTCTTAAAAGCTGTCTCAGGTTTCAACTTTCTGTTACCTAAGAAGTTCAGTTGTGAGTGTTCTGCCATTTCACAGTGAGCTAATCGAAGGAAGCACACTGAGCAAACTCAGAGCTATAATATATAACATTAAGTATCCTGTTTTTGTTTATTTTGTTCTTTATTTCTTTGTTATTTATAGCACTTTGTGTACTGTGTATTTTTCTAGCTAGTTTCACTGTGTGTGAGGTATTAACTAGAAATTGTCCACTTTTATTAAGCATCTGTTGGGTTGTTTGTTTCTGATAACTTGTTGCAGTTAAACTCTTTTTCTAGAGGCTCCTTTAGCTGTTTAAAACTTTCATTTAAAGGCTCACTGCTGCTTTTCAGCTGTGAGAAACATTTCTGCAGTTTGTTTCTAAGTAGTGGGGATATTTGTAGCATTTTCATATTCAGGCTTGTATTTGGGCCTAGTGTTTGTGGAGGCTGTGTGTCTGAGCACATATTCAGGGACATCTTGGTTTAGCCAAAGCCATCAGGCATTTCAGTGAGAGAGAATTGATTGAGGTCATTGGCTGACTGAGGTCACCTATACTACAGCTTAGACTAAGCACCTCATTGGTTCTTTTGAGATTTCTTTCTTAAAAGCTGTCTCAGGTTTCAACTTTCTGTTACCTAAGAAGTTCAGTTGTGAGTGTTCTGCCATTTCACACTGAGCTAATCGAAGGAAGGACACTGAGCAAACTCGGAGCTATAATATATAACATTAAGTATCCTGTTTTTTGTTTATTTTGTTCTTTATTTCTTTGTTATTTATAGCACTTTGTGTACTGTGTATTTTTCTAGCTAGTTTCACTGTGTGTGAGGTATTAACTGGAAATTGTCCACTTTTATTAAGCATCTGTTGGGTTGTTTGTTTCTGATAACTTGTTGCAGTTAAACTCTTTTTTCTAGAGGCTCCTTTAGCTGTTTAAAGCTTTCATTTAAAGTCTCACTGCTGCTTTTCAGCTGTGAGAAACATTTCTGCAGTTTGTTTCTAAGTAGTGGGGATATTTGTAGCATTTTCATATTCAGGCTTGTATTTGAGCCTAGTGTTTTTAGAGCCTGTGTGTCTGAGCACATATTCAGGGACATCTTGGTTTAGCCAAAGCCATCAGGCATTTCAGTGAGAGAGAATTGTTTGAGGTCATTGGCTGACTGAGGTCACCTGGACTACAGCTTAGACTAAGCACCTCATTGGTTCTTTTGAGATTTCTTTCTTAAAAGCTGTCTCAGGTTTCAACTTTCTGTTACCTAAGAAGTTCAGTTGTGAGTGTTCTGCCATTTCACACTGAGCTAATTGAAGGAAGGACACTAAGCAAACTCGGAGCTATAATATATAACATTAAGTATCCTGTTTTTTGTTTATTTTGTTCTTTATTTCTTTGTTATTTATAGTACTTTGTGTACTGTGTATTTTTCTAACTAGTTTCACTGTGTGTGAGGTATTAACTGGAAATTGTCCACTTGTATTAAGCATCTGTTGGGTTGTTTGTTTCTGATAACTTGTTGCAGTTAAACTCTTTTTTCTAGAGGCTCCTTTAGCTGTTTAAGACTTTCATTTAAAGGCTCACTGCTGCTTTTCAGCTGTGAGAAACATTTCTGTAGTTTGTTTCCCACCTCTCCCTCCCTCCCTGTTGGTATAGTGTTTTTTATAGTTGGTAGCTTTGCAGTTGCCTACCCCTAGTGTAAATTTGATCTGGGACCCTCCTCCCAGTCTAGTGTCATTACCTCATTCTACCCAGTACAGGGAGAGCATTTGAGAAGGCCAATCAGCTTAGTTTCTGCTACTCCTTTCTCTCTGTCCACTGAAAAAAAAAAAAAATTTTCTAAGCTTGTTTCCTGCCTTTCGTGTGGGTAGTCTAGCCTGGATATAGATTTGCTGTGTCCAGGACTATTTGTAGTCTTCTAGGGCCCAAGCCTTTCTGTGTTGGAGGGAAGCCTTCTAGCTTAATTTTGTTTCTTAGAACTAGGCAGTTTTTTGTTTCAGCACTTGTTCAGAACTTATTGTAAGCACTAAATAAGCTACAAATTACTACAGCACTCAACTTTCCTCACTGTCTAGAGGAAAACAGTTTCTAGTACTTAACATATAAGCACCTATCCAGGCATGTCTAAGGGTCAGCCCCCGGTGTTTTCTCCTGTCTACCTGATGAATCTGGGCATCTTGGGGCAATGCAGTAATTGCCTCATGTACACAGACAACCCTCTTCTCCTACCACCCAACACTACAACCTGTGAGAGATGCACTTATATAGCCAAACTGGAAGCAAATCTCTCTTCACCCAAGACTGGACTAGACAGTCAAGAGGAGAAGGTAAATACTTGCACCACACCACACTCAGCACATAGTCCCTCAAAACCTACGCCACCAAAACACACACATAATAACACAAAACACACACCTACATTCGCGGAGGCTCTCAGTAATAACCTGCCCAAGCAACAGGGACCTCCAAAGCAGAAACGCAAGCAACCTCCACCCCCAACACAACCCAAATGACACATAGCCCACAAACTCAGTGTGCCACTCAACCACAGCCCATAAGGCATAACAACGTACCCAACACTCTAGTCATTGGTGACTCTATAGTCAGGCACACTGATGTTCCACTCACTAGGCTAAACAAGGAGAAAGTTACTGTCAGCTGCCTGTCGGGTGCCAGGATCCACCACATAACGCATGCACTCAGGTCACTCCACAAGTACAAATATGACTCTGTCATTGTCCATGTTGGTGTGAATGACCTGAGACGTACCTCCTTGGACTACATGAAAAGGGACATGGAGGAGCTGTCCGATCTTGTAGCCCAGGCAGGTATGACCCTAGCCCTGAGTAGCATCCTGCCATCAGCCAGAATGATACCACAGTACAAGGACAAAATGATTGACTTCAACAATTGGCTAAGCTTCTGGTGTCATTCTAAGGGGATCCAGTATCTGTCTGCCTGGGATAACATGATCGACAAGCCACGATGCTTTGCCAGAGATGGCCTGCACCTGTCGCCTCTGGGATTCCGGATACTGGCTAAGGCTCTAGCCACCCCTATAGTGCCTTTTTTAGGCAAGGTTCAAATGACAAATTCACCACCCTAACAGGTACAGGCAAGAAGAATCTGAGGGTATTGCTACTCAATGCTAGAAGTCTAAACCTCAAAATGCACTCTCTCGAGGCACTCCTTAAAATGGAGAACATCGACATCTGTGCAGTGACAGAGACCTGGTTCAAGGCTCCAGAGAGTACCCCTGCATTACCAGGCTATAATTCATACCACATCTTTCGGCCACCTAACCTGGACCGAAACACTAAAGGCGGAGGCGTGTCCATATTCATTAAGGATATCCACACCTCCAGGCTAGTTGCTCAGCATAATGCATCCGAGATTATCCAAGTGCAACTAACTCTGGGCAAGACCGCAATCCAAATTGTAGCATGCTACAGATCCCCCACCATGCCCCAGGATTCCCACTCCTCATTTCTTAATACACTGGAAAATATTAGGGTACAACCTAACACCCTAATAATGGGCGATTTCAATTACCCTACCATTAACTGGGAAAACTACTCATGTACCAACTCTTGTGCTCAATGTTTTCTGGAATTCATAAATTCCAATGCCATGGATCAACTTATCCACACCCTCACCAGGGGCAGCAATATCCTAGACCTGGTTATTACCAACATGGGCGACCGGTGCTCCACACCAGAGGTCAATTCCTCGTTGGTCAGATCCGACCATAAGCTAATCACCCTAGACATCCACATCCCTCCCGCACCCCCCATTAGGGAAACCACAGTAAAAAATTTCTCCAAAGCCAACTTCACGCTTCTTAAGACAGAAGTAGCAAACTTCACGACACCCATGCTGACGGACAATAGAGGTATGACTGCTGAATCCTGCACAAATGCACTTTATAAGCACTTACATGAGTGCATGGATCGTGCAATCCCTAACAGAACCAAGATGCTATCCTCCAAAAAAAGGAAGCCAATCTGGTGGTCCCTTGCCATAAACAAACTCTACAACAGAAGAAAGAAACTGTTGCAAAAAGAGTAAAATCCCATGATTGGAGAAACTCCCTGGTCAGCTTCAGTAAGAAGCTGAGATCCCTCATAAAATCTTCCAAAACTAGTTATGAAAACAAAATCGCCACTGACTCTAAAGACAACCACAAAGCATTCTATAGCTATGTCAAGAATCTCAATGGCAACACTCAGATCTGCTCTGAGTTACAGCACAATGGCACTAAATATACAGAACCAATGGATATTGCCAACATCCTGGTAGATAGGTTCATTGCTAACTTTACCCCTCTGTCATCCCCTAAAGGGCCCATCTCTATACCAGAAGAATGCAAAGTTCCTGTAATCACGGCTGCACAGGTAAAAAACACACTATCCAAAGCCAAGAACACAGCATCCATGGGACCTGACAGCATCCCAGGCTGTGTTCTACATGAACTACAGAATGAACTGGCACCCCACCTAAGTACCATGTTCAGTCACAGCCTCACCTCAGGCTATGTGCCCACTGAATGGCGCACAGTGACAGTTATCCCACTCCACAAAGGGGGAGCCACCACAGACCCCGGAAACTACCGGCCCATTAGCCTAACAACCCTGGTCTGCAAGGCTATGGAGCGTATCATCATGGAACGTATAAAAAATGACAGTGGTAATCTCCAAACTCAGGACCCCACCCAGTTTGGGTTTGTAAAAGGCAGATCATGTCTCCTAAACCTGACAGACTTCTTTGAAGCAGTCACCAAAGCCATAGATGAGGGTAATGTGGTTCACACAGCCTATCTAGATCTCACCAAGGCTTTTGACACCATCCCCCACTCTGGAATTATAGATAAACTCACTAAACTAGGTATAAATCCCTATGTCACAAGATGGGTTGCCAACTGGGTCACTGACAGAACCCACACTGTGAAATTAGCAGACTCCAAATCCAGCTTCAGACCAGTGACAAGTGGAGTACCACAGGGTTCAGTCCTGGGTCCTCTCCTGTTTGGTATCTACTTTTCTGAAGTACAGGCCAACACAGAAGGTCTTTGGCTAACGAAGTTCACAGATGATTGCAAACTAGGAGCCATAATCAAAACTCCAAAAGATGTGGACATCCTACAAAAGGGCCTTGCTGAGACAGTTGCCTGGTGTCAAAGCCATGGCCTCAAGCTCAATGCCAAAAAGTGCATTGTCATTCCTTTTGGTAAAAACTCAGTACCCATGAACTACCACATAGGTGGTAGTCTACTTAACACCGAAAGTGTGATAAGAGACCTTGGGACACAGGTGGACAGTAGTCTCTCCTTTGATAATCACATCACCACAGTAGTCAGGAAATCCTTCTATGTGGCACACCTCATCACAAAAGGTTTCTCATCCAGGAAAAAAGAGGTCATTGTTCCCCTCTACTCGTCACTTATTAGACCCTTTATAGAGTACAGTGCCCCTTTTGGTATGTACCTCACAAGACATCTACAACAACTGGAAAGGCCACAGAAATACCTCACAAAGAGGATTACCAGCCTCAAAGAGATGCCCTATGCAGACTGTCTCAAAAAACTGCAACTTTACTCCATTGCATATCGCCTACTCAGAGGCGATCTCTGCCTAACACACAAAGCTATGTCAAACCCAGAGCTTTTAGACATGTCCACTTAAAGAAATCCTAATCCCTATGAGCTACACGCTCTAGAGACCTAAACCTTGTCACCACAGTAAACAGAACATGCTGGAGGGATAGATTCCTGTCCCAGAGACTTCCCATAATCTGGAACAAACTACCTATCTATATCAAACAAAGCTCCTCATTAACACTGTTCAAGAAAAATCTTGATGATTGGATGCGAGATAGGAAATTCACCCCGGGGATCACTTCTGTGGCTCTGCTCGACAGTGGCACAGGAAAATAATTTTCTTGGGTGGCGAAAACCAGGGTACCTTTGGCTAGGCTTATATAGGCCCTAGGGCCAATAGTCTAGTACCTACCTATGAACCTATGAACCTATGGACAAAGACTGACATTTGTCTCCAGGCATATTTGCAACAGTCATACTGCTGTTTGCGTATTTAGTATAATGGCTAGTTATTGCATAACTACTTTTTTAGATTTCTGAAGAATATATTTTAGTTACTTTTGCTTCACAAATTTGATCCTTGAGAAAAGTGTACAATGTTTTTGTAATGTGATGATATAGAGAAAGGACATCTACATTTTCGCTTCTTTAAAAATTGTCAGTAAGAGAATTCCCAGACAGTCAACCTGATGGATGCCTGACCTAAAAAAGAAGCGAGACAGATAAAGCTGAATAGAGGGTTTCATTTTGTAAGTAAAGTAGGTGAAAGTGACAAACTAAGTGTTAAATTGCATACATGCATTAATTATATCTGGTGAAACGATGTCATCAGCAGAGCAGTCAGAGATTGCCACCAGTGTTTTTGTAGGTGAAAGGGTAATTATGTTGTTGTTTTTCTTAATTAATTAATTGTCAGCAGTACACATTTAGATAAAGGATGACTTCTAAACAAAGTAACAGATCAAACATGCTGAAGATGTAGTAACAGAACTCATGATAAGAAAAAAAACATTAGTTCAGTGGAGAATGCTTTTCTTCAAGTCAGATTAGAGATGCTTACAAACAGGGTTACTTTTGTGTACAATTTTTAGTGCTTTGCAGTGTAAACATTTAAAAAGCTGGCTTTTTAATTTTCAGCCTGAATTCACAGTTTGTCTTAAATGAACTCGGGCCAATGACACATGTATAGTCATTTGAATGTTTATCACCCGACCTTCACTTATGACTATAGTAAGTAACTTTCATTAGATTAGATCTTGTTTTCTTTAGACTTTTTATAAACAGGTAGCAATTTCTCTGGCTATGAAGCTGAAATACTGTGCAAGTAATTATAAACATTTGTGACATTTATGATTTTTCCCTTAGATGATTCAGCGAGGATAGTGAATAACAGAAGTACTTTTATAATGCTTAATGCAGTTACATATTTTCTAGTTTTGGTTCACCAGTCATTTGGTGAAGATTATATGTGTTGTAATAAAATGTGCTGTATCTTATGGTTCAGTATTTTGGTAGCTGAAATATATAACACATACCATAACAAGCAATTTGACTTTTCATTTCAGAAATATAACATTTAGGTTTTAACTTATAATAAAGGTTCTGTTAATACCTTGTTAGTTTCTTAACAGCGGAACTGCAAATCTTTTCTTTATTCAAAAATTACTGACTTGAAACTTCAGAAATGATTGCTAAGGTGCAAGTTATGTCAGAATACTTTACTCTTGTAATGAGTAAAGAAGAGAAATTTCTGGTTTGTTTTTTTTTTAACTTACAAATCCCTATGTATTTTGATCTAAACAGAAAAACTCTTGGAAATGCTCATGATATTCCAACCCACACAACACTCAGTACGGGAACAGCAGTCTTTCTGCGATCATGCCTAAAGACTCAGATAAGTTGCAAGCTGGATGTTGAGCTTTGTGAAGTTTCCTTAAATTACCTGCCATCTTTCTAAAACAAATGATATTTGCAACTGTACAGTTTATGCCAATGTGCTTTCCCAGTGGCTAGTATTTATCTTTAGGAACGAGATGTGTAACTATTGATCTCTTTTAATATATATTGCGAACATAGTAAAAAGGAGGCATGACTCAGCTTATAAACTGCACATAATGTTTTCATAACAGTGTGTTGCCTTATGATAGCCACTGGCATTACTTTCTTCTTGTAGACGTGACACAAGGTAAACGAAACAATGCAGCATGTACACACATGTTTCAGCTGGCTTGTGCAAATGTAACTAGACAGTTGCCGCTAACCTGGTGCAGTCATATAATGGAAGATGTGCTACTGAATCATGTCCTGTTCTACAAATATGAATACACATGATTATAATTATCTCTGATATATGTTAGACTGCTGATATACAGCCACTTCCACTCATAGAATGGCCTCTGAGGAGTGCAATAAATTATGTGAATAATACAGATGTACAGCTTGGGAACTAAGCTGAGGCTTCACAGGATAGTCAATTCACCCATCCATCATGAGAATGAAATGTTCACAGGGAGGAAAAAGGGGTTATTAGATCATAGCTGAATAGTATGGAGAGAGATTCGGCTACCAGGAAGTAGTCAAACATGTTGATAAGATATGTCTGTCATATATAATGAACCTAAAAACCAGATAAGTACTGAAAGTACTGTGTTTATTCATTTGATAAACTAAGATGACAAACTAAAGTGCTAGTACACTCCACTGCTGAGCAACTGTACAAATTCAACCTATATGTAATATACAGGTGCAAAGAGGAAAGGGTTGTGTAAGAAATCAAAGTAGCGGAGATGCCATCATAGGGAAAACGTGTTCATTTATATATATCCTGCACTAATAATTTGTAAAAAACGAAACATCCTTGATGGCTAGACCTCTGATACAATTTGATAAATGTAAGAATGTAATGATAGATATTTTATTTCCATTCGTAACTGCTTTATCTTAAAAAATGTAACCTAACAGTGCTGTATCAAGTGTGCAATATGCCAAGGTGCACTTGGCACTTTTATTTAGAACATTGTGCAGCAGTGCCAGATAAGAATACAATCAGTGAGGGGTGCAGTACTGAATATGGGAGGTGATAGGTAAGCAGGTGGGAATATTTGTGAAGTTGAAATCAGTGGTAGTGAAAGAACTTGGCGAGCTTCAGAAAGTTACTTCAGAATCAGATGAGCTGCCTCTGCAAGTGGATGCTGAGAAGCCAGCAAAGGTTTTGCTGGAACCACTAGTAAAGTTGTTGAACTTGTCTTGTGAATTAGAAGTGTCACCAGGCCACTAGAGTTCAATACTATTTCACGGTATAAATAGTGGATTAGGTGAGAACCATATAATTATAAACCTGTTAAATTGCATAGTTGGACTGACCCAGGCAAATATCCTAGAAGGGCTTGTAGCAGCATGTCTTCATGGGAGAGATGTCTTAGCATTCCAGCCACATCCAGTGCTGTGAATACATCATGACCGAGGAATCCCTGAAACACCAAATTTGGTGAGTTGCAGAGTGATTTTGAGCCTCAGAAGAGGCCAATTGTAAAGCTTCAGTGTATAGATAAGGACCAGGCTATGGGTAAGAAGCTGTCCACTCAGTATAAAGGATCAGAATATGTAGACAAGCAAGAGGCAATTGATATTCAAGTAGAAGGGAACACATTTAATAGCCCAAATATCAGTCATTGGGACAATCTTGTTTGCCATATTCTTATCAGTTATGATGCATGGATTTGAAGAGAAGGTCAACCTGTTCAAAATTTGTCCAGTGGTAGGGTCACATTAACAAAAGCTTTTGATATGCTCTTAATCTTAGCAAAGTGATCAGGAGCGGCCTTAGATCAACTGGTTTCCTAGGCAGAAGGGCTCCACAGTGCCCCCCCACCACACAACCCGGTGCCCCCATCCTGGTCTACCTACACCAAATAAATACTGTAAAAGTGCCCCTGCTAGAGCAGCGGCCTAGGCGGCCACCTAGTTAGCCTATGCCTAAGGCTGGCTATGAGAGTGATGGCAACTGAGATTAAAGACTAAGAACAAAAGTAGACATATGACAACAGTTGAGATCTGAAATGAGGAGCTGAGCTGAATGAAGAAGTAATATTTACAACTATGAAGGAAGAAAAAGACATGGAAATCATTATAATGCCTAAGGTGAATCACAGAAAACAATGTAAGAAACTGGCGATATAATCATAATAGAATGCTCAAGTAGGTAGCAATGGATGCAAACCCAAAGGATGCTGATGTTATCCTACAGCACCTTGATATTTTGAGGAATGTGCCCATGCCTTGCCATAACAGGGGCAATGGACTGTTGGGACAATGTCTCCTGTGAGAACTTTACATTATAAGAATAGGTTAAGGACCCTAGTAATGCACATTACTGGGGGGTGGCTTAATGGTTATAGTTTTGCCTGTACAGGGTTTGATTCTTACCTCAAATTACTAGCTAGGCTTAAAATGGCCCTTCAGGGTAGTTAGACTAGTATTCACTTATGAACCTATGAATCATGGATGTCAGGAGTGAAGCAAAAACAAAATATAGAACCACTGTATATTTGCAAGGAAAATGGAAAAGACTGGAGCTGTGAAGGAAAGCTCTAATGCAAGAGAGAGAGAGAGAGAGAGAGAATTTCAAAATTGTTACTTCAGAGAAAAGGTGTTAAGATCTTGAAAACATAGATTAGGTTGCTGAAGTGTGATTTCAGAATGGAAGAGAAAGGAGGTGGAAGAGAAACAAATAGTTATCAGTATAAGAGACAGCCCTGTGATAACTAGATCTTATAAATGTGCGGGCTTAGAGCTTTAAAGACATATTTCTCCTCCTGGAACAGATTTAAAGGCAATATAAGGCCAGACATTATTGGAATTCTCAAATAATAAGGATCTTCAGTTAACTGTATAGTATAAAATAGTATAGCATTAAAAAAAGCAAACTGTGCAAGCAAAGAAGAGAAAACAGTGCTTGTTAAAACTGACTTTTATAAAAAAAAACTTTATTGAGTTATTGCTTGTGGCATAGGCAAACTTATGTTTATTTAAAAGTAATCAAACCATATTACAGGTTCACATTTACAAACATTATACATAACAAATATTATTACATATCCTATAATCTAAACAACATCACAAAAATTATTCAGTTCCTGCCTCGTCTTAAACCTCATTCCTCCTCCAAAATATTTTTCTGCTTTTATTCCCACAATTTCCATTTTTCTACATAATTTACTCCTAAAGATCCCACTTCTGTCCAAACCGAATTATTATGCCAGGCATCAGTCTGTTCTCTCTACACTGCCTTAAAATGTAAATATTTTTTTCTTTCTGTACATAATATTTTGTGTGTGTGTGTGTGTGTGTGTGTGTGTGTGCGTGTGCGTGTGTGTGTGTGTGTGTGTGTGTGTATGTGTGTGCCTGTCTGTGTATATGCATGTATGTAGGTGGGTGTGTGTCTATGCAAATGTGTAAAATCATCTCTTAGTGTTAATCCTTAAATTTGTACTTGAATAAATTGGTGTGTGCAATGCTGCATTGATATATGCAAACATGTATACATACACACACACACACACACACACACACACACACACACACACACACACACACACACACACACACACACACACACACACACACACACACAAATCTGTGTATGTATATATGTATACCAAATTGAATATACAGTTCATCCAACACGGCTTGTACCATAAAGGCAAAGAAATAAGAAACTTGCATTGAACGTTTAATTAAAAGTTTAAAATCAATAACACCAGAAATCAGATAAAAGGATAAGTGCTTTCGGACAAATAAACAGTCCTTCTTCAGACTGGATAAAAGACTGAACATTTTAAAAGTTTCAGCAATTTGTCTAAGAAAAACTTATTAGGTTAGATAAACTAATTTTATGAAAATGAGCAAATACATATCATTACTGGAGTAAAACATCATGTTATTAGGACCAATAAACCAGAAGTTGAATTTCCTAATTACAGATGTGGTTTGTTATAAATAAGGCAGTACCATTACTCCATAACAGATCTAGGTAACTGATTTTTATAGAAGGCCCAGAATAAGCCCATGGTCTTATATGACATAAAAGAAAACAAAAACAACACTGGAGGGCACTATTGCATGCATATCAGATCTATTATCTTGCCTACTGCTAACTGCTAACATTTTTTTTGCAGTTGACATCACTATTTTTCGTTAGTTTTCTTAATCTAAAGGAGGCAAAGTTAGTTGACAAAGATATGAAAAAGATATAAATAATTCAAATACAATAAATATTTTCTTATTAAACTTACAGCAAACTCATAAAAACAAATATAACTATAATGTTTATTACTAAATGTAATCATTATTATCATCATTATCTTTCTTAGAATAAAACCAAATACTGAAGAAACAGTCCTCTGTCCTCTAGAGATGAGGAGAAGGATAACTTACTGGCTTGTGCTACAAGAGTACTAATCCATGCTTGTGGTAAACTTCTCCACAGTATATGTCACGACAAAGCTCAGAAAAGAGATTGATATAATGGTCACTATTTATCTGGCCCAGAGACCTGCTTCAGATTGTGCCCATAAAATGTAAACGTGATATTAGTTTGCAAAGCTGCTACCTAGGTCACATCTAAATCATAGACAATAATGTCACTGTGAAGTGTTGAAGCAGATTGATTGATTGATTGATTGGAATTTTTAGACTGGGGAAGAACACTGATTAAGACTGACCCATTTTAACTTTAGCCCAGGTGTATATAGAGAAAAAAAAACATTGGTGAATTCACTTGAAAAGCAATACCTTATTGTAAAACACAACATGTAAAAAACAATATATCTTAATGTAAAAAACTGGTATACATGCAATACAGGACAAAATATGAATTATGTCCAACCCAAGTGTGACAAAAAAGGAAAAAGTTATGTAGACATTTGCAAAACTATAAAAAAATGCTAACAAGTTCTAAGATATCAGTTCCAGTGTCTGAAGAACTAAAAGACTGTCACTTTCCACACACATAAACAAACTAAATAAAGAACTAAAGTGATAAACAGCAAAGATGCAGGTGTGACTGCGGGGATGAAAATGTGGGGTAAAAGTCAGTTGTATTATGCTACCTTGGCAATGTTGTAGATATCAAAGGTTCAACAAAGATTAGCTAAAACTGTGGTCTAGATAGCAGAAAAATAGACCTAGAGGTAAGGTGGGCACAAAAGGTTAGTTACGTTATATGACCAGTCAGCAGATGATTACATTTTACCTCATGAAAAGATGGGTTTTTAGTTGAGAGCTGAAAATCAGAGTATAAAGTCATACATCTGAGATAAGGAGGGAATGGCTCCCATAGTTTGGGAGTAAGGGTAGAGGACTTGTAGTTAGTGCAGTAAAGTTTAGCTATGGAGGCTTGCACTAGTGGGCAAGAGTGGGATTGCTTTCTTAAAGTGTAGGTAGATGTTTTCAGGGTGAGTTTTGCTGCTAGGGAAGAATCCAAATTGGAGAAATTGCTGACATGTATTCGACTAAGTGTGCATTACAGACTGCAAGCTAAAGGGCAACATGCTGAACTGTTAAGATCTCTAATACAGTTGGTCTGCAGAGACTTTACAACAAACACAAAGAAATTAATGGCATTCTCAAGGCAAGCATCATGTAAATCTGGACAGTACACCAGCCTCTTGAATGCAAAAGCAGCAGAAGTGTCTATACTGCAGCTAAGATCCTCTTGTATGAAGTGCTTAAATTCAGTTGCTTAAGATCTAGAACACACCTATTCCTAATGGCATAAGGGATATATATATATATATATATATATATATATATATATATATATATATATATATATAAAAATAAATATATATATATATATATATATATATATAATAAAAAATATATATATATATATATATATGTATGGATCTAGGACTATTGCTCGAAATCATGTTCACTCGAAATGTAAATGTCCGAAAACACTTTCACGAAAGTGCATTTCTACTGAAAATGCACTTTCGTGAAAGAGAAATAAAAAAGAAAACATAAAAAACAAAAAACAAAATAACACTAATCACTTTTATGCAGGAGGGCAAGCCCCCCCTGCACCCCCCACACACCCCCACTTTTATATTCTCACTCAGAGATTGCACTACAGTGGGGAAAAGGGAACATTCCCTTATCCCCACTGTACTGCGATCTAAGCAACAGCCCCCATTGCTCAGTTGCCTTTTTTTTATGTTTGTTTTTTTTTTGTTTTTTTATTATTATTTCCCTTTCACAAAAGTGCATTTTTGGTAGAAATGCAGTTTCGCGAAAGTGTGCTCGGCCATTTACGTTTCAGGTAAATGTGATTTCGAGCAACAGTATGAGACCCACATATATATATATATATATATATATATATATATATATATATATATATATATATATATATACACATATACATATACATACATACATACATACACACACTTATCTATTTTTATCTATCTATATCAATATATGCATATGTATATCTATGTCTATATCTATGTATATATATATATTTATATGTATGTATTATCTTTATACATATATAATTTTTCAGATGTCTTAAGAGCCCTTAAGACCCTTGCACAAGACAAATATTAGAATGACATAGAAATTGGCAGTGTTGAAGAAACAGAGACATGTCTGAGCTCTCTGTGCATGTCACAAGTGCAGGCAACACCCTGTTACTGGGAGGAATCCTTCCTTCTCACCATATGATGGGGGTTGGTGTAATGGTTAAGGTGTTTACCTCACAGAAAAGAGGTACAAGGTTTGATTCTTATTAAGGGAAATTGGCTAGGCTTAACATGATCCACGAGGGCAGTTAGCCTAGTACTTAGCTATGACTGCTTTCAAATAAAATCTGATTGTGTTTAAGTATCTGGTAAATAAATGGTGTCATTCTAGGGGGATCCAGTATGTGTACATGGAATGAGATGCTTGACATTCCTACTTGCTTTTCAGGGGATGATCGGCACCTCTTATTTAAAGGCGTTCACATACTGGCTAAAGCCATAGCTGTTCCCATTGTGCCTTTTTTAGGCAAAGTTTAATAAATGAACATTCCAATGTAGCAAACATAACAATATCTAAACAGGATCAAATTAAGGTGGTTCTGCTCAATGTCACAAGTCTAAATAATAAGCTGCCCATCTTTAAGGCACTTCTGCACTTGAAAGACATACATACATGTGTAATCACTGAAATATCATTTAAATGTTCAGGATGCACTCCCTTTGTATCTGGGTTCGGTGCCTACTATACCTTCAGACCCAATGGCAACTGTGATAGCAAGTCCATATTTGTCAGAGACTGTATCACCTCTTGACAGTTTCTTAGAGACCTACAAATGGAACTTATTGAGCTCCAAATCACACTAAACAAAATCAGCTTGCTACAGGACATCTTCCTTGAACCTGACGTTTATGCCAGGTTCTTCACTGTTATGGATGAACTCCCCATAGATAAGAACTCTATAACTGTGAGAGGCTTTAACTGCCCTTCAATTGACTGGGGTACTTGCATCTCTAATGCAGTATATGCTTTTAAAATCCCTAAGCTACCTGAGACTAGAAGCACTGTCCCTGTTTTCGTGTCTTGCAGGCTCTTGAGAGGAGTCCTATGTCTTGCCTTCTGAGTAATCAGGGACTCCGTGGTTCAGGATCTCTTGTACTTTCACAAATCAAATAATCCCACAAATACCAGAGCAAGGAATCTAAAACTTCTTTAACAGATCAGTAAAACAAGATAGAGAGACAATTTCACTATTCAGCTTCTCCCTCGTCACTGGAATAGCCCCCGTCCCCCGCAGATAATGCAGTGTAATAGACTACCTTCCTTCAAACAGGACCTTGGTATTTGGGAGGGTATTTATGATTTCACATTGGGTTTGATTTGTCTAGCCTTCTTTGAGAGAGGAATACAGTCTAGGGTGGGAACTGACAAAACGTAATGAAAGCAAGGCTCGGTGGCCTTGAATTGCTTATGATTCTTATGAGATACAGGGAGCAGGTATCCACAGGCAGAGGCTTGGACAGATGATACCAGCTCACCGAGTCATAAACTGCACAGACTGACCCAAGAGATAAGGCATTTTTATTTTACTCACAACTTCAAGCCATGATAACAATATGGCAGTCACAGTAATGAACTAGACATATTTAGGGGGCGACACAACAAGCTATATCTAGACTTAGGTTGCAATGAGTTTCAGTAAGTAGTAATGACTGTGAGTACTTATGACTGAGCCAAAGCAGGTGCGAGATAAGAAATTTGCAATCAAAACAACAAAATGCCAATAGTGAACAGGACTTCCTCAACTGGGTTTGTCTTACTATCAGCAGATTAATTAAAATCTTCAAAGCTTCAGTAGCACAAAACAAGAAACAGTGTAGTTTACAGTGGTATCAGTTTATACTTCAACACATGTTACGTGTACTGCACCAGAAAGGTGAGTTGACAGCCAGGAAAAGGTTCACCCACCGAGCAGGTCTGCTCGGGGGGGGCATACATCTTAGCAGTTCCTGCAGCTGGACCTCTATAAAGACATAACGTCTGGGAAGTGGAGTCTGTGTTGTTTTTTTTTATATATCAGAATTATTTGACAATAGGAAATTTGGCAAATAGTCTTCAGAAAAAAGTAGCTTCTCTGCAGTTTCATTTCTGAAACAATCCAGGATTGTTAACTGGGGGCACACCCTGATACTCATGTCACTCTCTGCATAGTGCAGAATCATTTCAGCATGTCTTTAGGACAACAGTGCACATTTACAGTATTAATACAGTACATCAAAACCTACACCTGTATATTTCATAATCCCATATCCAGGATTTGTGCAACCTGATTCAGTGTACCATGTGGAGGGCTCAACTTTGTAATATGTGACCTTGTCCTTTTACAAGGATATAATGCAGTGCTGTGTTGTACCACTATGCATCAGTATACTTTTACCTGTTCAGTGTGATCTGTTGACTCACCTTCTGTCCTCTAGTACATTGTTATACCACTATGCATCAATCCCCTTCTACCTGTCATGTGAGCTGTAGACTCCCTACGTGTTGTACCGCTATGCATCACTATCCTTTTACATGTACCATGTGAGCTATAAAATCTTCACCCTATCCTCTGGTGCACTGCTGTATGTGGTAGGTTATATACAGTGCAGCATTACTCTGTCACCCTGTTCCTTCAGCTGCTGTATCCATCACTATTTCTTTTGCCAGGATTACTGCCCAAGCCATGATAACTCTAGACTGCTCAGCCTTGCTACTTTCTGCCTTGTGATACTCGAGATTATGCACCTGTTTTATCTTTTTGTCATAGTTTTTTTTTTAACTTTTTAGTGTGAGAGCTTTGTGAAGCAAAGTCAGTGACATTTCAAGTGACACCAGTTTAAATGGCAGTCACATGATAACCTATCATCTTGGTTTTACAGAAACCATTCTAACTGTCCATCCTAAAGTTAAGTGGTCACAGCATTTGTTGTACCATCTGGAACTCTTTCAATGAGCTGATTCTATGGCTTAGAGTTTCTGATTCCTTTCTTTAGACTAAGTGTCATATCATGTCATGTCCCTTCCATCCTTTTTATTAACATAGTAAGATCCACTAGGCATATTTCCTTCTTTTCAGGAAGACTAGTTTGATTATGTGGCTTGCGTAAAATGGAAAATTATGCAAGTCAAAACTAAGGGGCTCAAATCGAGGATTACAGGCTAAAGCTCATTTAACAGTGGCTAGCCTTAGCCTTTCTGTAACATACTGCCAGTCAGATAAATGTGTGTCAGCATATCATTCCATCATTTAGTATTTCTGTATTCATAACTCATCATTATAAGTAGGCCATTGGAAGGGATCTGCTAGATATTTATTTTAATGCTGTTATTAACTATAGGCAGATGTACGAGAATATTTATACAAACAACAAGTGGAATAAATATAAGCTAGCCAACACCATAGTACATATATATTAGAGAATATATGTTGCTAGCTAAATTAGCTAAACCGATGCAATAGAGACTGCCTCTATCACAAAATAAACAAACAAAAATAAGCAAAATAATCTTATCAGTTAAGATGAGACTACATAGCTTTATCCACCCATCTCTGATAGTACAAGAGTGTGGTGTGGATGGTAGGATTCATAGATTCATAGATTAACAAACCACCAAGATGGTGCTTGCAATGTCCAACATGATTTTTGCTTCAGGTGCAACAGTGAATATCTACAGCAAGTATAAATGCACTTTTGTAAGGTTAACCAAACAAGTACAGAGGGGGGACTGGGATAGCAGGAACTCTTTCATTCATTTCAATGTCTACACCCAGAAACTATAAAATGGCTTCATTATGTCTTGATCTTTGTGCAGAAGTAAAATTCATGCAACATACCAATTGGATATTATTTTCTAATTTGTTATGGCACAAATGGGGTCTGCCATGCTAGCGCTATTTAATTTTTCAGTAACAACTTTTACCTCCCTGATGCAGGTTCATGGGGACATACAGCGCAATACTGTTAGCAGGCCATTGAAAATGGTAATTTCTCTCCATTTCCTTGCAATAAGAATACTCTGATGGCTTATGCATTTGACTGCCTCTATCACATTGTCAGTTTGTCTTTTGCAAAGAAAGCCTTTGATTTGTTACTGGCCATTTATAGCATAATGTTTTAAGGTACATTGGACTACTAAGTTGAAAGTGTTGTTTGTTTAGTACTTCTTGCCAAGCCCAGGACTATATTTTCAAGTCTAACATTCTCGCCAAAGTGTGAAACTTTTCCTCTGTGACTTGTCCTTTTTTGATGTGACAGACTGCAGTCTGTGCCTAAGTTTTAATGTTTTATTAACTATGTATTAAGAAACAGTGACTCACCTAATTATTTTTTTTAATATTGTAAGAGTCTGAGATGTTGTTACCCCTTCCCACTGAGATGCTGTTACAAGTGATGTGACAAATGCTAGTAGGAAATCATGAGAGAATTCACAAGAAGATCGACTGTTGTGGAAACTGCAATAGACAAATTGTGTTTTCTTTGTTTGCTTGTTTTTTTGTTTGGATTAAAGGGAGAGAAAAGCACTTTGTAATGAGAAAGTCATACATAGGTATTCATTAAAGCAAGTGACTGGTAGATGTAGTCTGCAACTCAGAGTTTGCAAGGTGGAGAACACTATTAATTAAGGTCACTGGAGAAGGCTAATAAATGGTTAACAAAGAAGTTAACGAGAAGCATATACAGTGATTGTAGCAAATGCAAAAGTTATGAATAACTACTATAATGCTAGATCTGTAAGAAGGCAAACATCTACCAGAATTACCTAAACTGAAAATGCCTTTGAGGTCAGGATGACTCAGCGTGTAAAACTTTCCCAGGTGGCCAGCTTGGCAACACATTTCACAATTCAGAGTTGCCTACTGCTTCACTCCATTTCTGAACCAAGTGATGGCACTTTCTCATAGGAGCAACAGAGCGACTTGAAGGAGGATTGATTACTGCAGCTGGACCTCTTATAAAAAATTAAGTGTTATGGCAATATTTGTGTACCTGAGGTCAGACATCTTCATATACAATAACTATTAGGATGGATATCCTAGTTTATTCTCCTGTTTAGCTACTCTGTGAGAACATTCTCTTAACTGCTATGGTATCAAAAGGAAAGCACAGGCCTAGAGGACATGCTTATCTCATAGTGACTTCTGAAGGTATTTAAACATGACCAAAAGGCAGCAGCACAAATGTTATCTATGTTATCACAAATGTCAGTGTCAGTGATGCAACAGGTAGCACACTCGCCTTTGGTGCAGAAGACTGTAGTTTCTATTCCCACATCAGGAAGATGGATTGCTGACACTGCAGTGTATTATAGGGGGGGGGTGCTGTACTCCTGAGTGTGTCATCCTTTGGATGAGATGTTAAACTGAGGTCCCATCTGCATGAGTTGGTGGTAACTTAAGTAGATGTTAAAGATACAAAACCACATATCAAAAAGAGTAGGGATCCTTTATTTAACACAACATAAAAATATTTACATATTTACAGGCATATTTATATATATATATATATATATATATATATATATATATATATATATATATATATATATATATATATAGATATATATATAGATAGATATATACATTTCTATTTTTTTACTATTTATCAAATTTCTTATAACATATTCTCCCATAACTGACTCCCACTCCTTCTTTCACAACTATAATCTATTTTTTTGCCCTATATCTGACTATATACATTTCCCATTTAAAAAAAAATCATTCAGTCTTTCAGTCCAGATAATCAATATTACATAACATAAATTCTTATCCACCCTTTTTTCTTCTTCTTATATTCATACATAATCATATTCATATCTGTATTATTTGTCATTAATATTCTTAAAAAACTTCTTTGCACAACTTTTTTTCATTTAAAAAAGAAAATTCTTTGTTGTCTCTTCCTCCCCACAAAATAAACACACCGTTTTATGTGGCATATTCCCCTAAACAGGTAACATATTCATTACCTGCCTTCTTAGAAGTGTAAAAGACCCCTTTCTTTATTTAATGACCTTTCTGAGTTCCTGTAATAAATTATTTTGGAGTTCTAGCTGCTTCTTGTTATTATTGCAATATGATGAATCAAAAATCAAAGTAGTTTTTGGCTTTTTTGTGATCTTGCAAATAAATGCAATGGAGAATAAATCTGTTTACTCAAGACTTTCATAAATCACTGGCCTAAACAACAAGATAGCTTTAAAGGAGGAGTTAAAGAAATTCAACTTGGTGTTCTCAGTGGATATCGTTAGTCAAATCTTGGAGTGCAATGAATGGCTATGCTGTATTCTGCTGGCCTTGTAGTCTCCTCTATAGCATTACACATGATGTAGACCATGAATATGCCTAAGGTAGTGGTGCATAAACCCTGTGTCATAACAGATTCTTAAGAAATGTCAGGTAAACCATCTGCCATATGCCATATACTGCAGTTCATTCATTAAATTGCATTGAAAATGCAGCATATAGGTCAAATAATTCAGTAGTCTAAGGGTAGAATACAGAATGTAAAAAATGTATTTTGCAAATCCGCCACTGTCCATGACTTTCTTTCTGGGGATGGATAGTAGGAATCTGAGGAGTTGACATTTTCATCAGAACTGCAGCAGAGGTAGTTATGTCTGACTTTGGGGTCTAGGCCTATAATGGACACTCTTTGAGAGTGTAGAAAATTGGTCAGCTGACCAGGCAACTGTGGACACATTATCCAGGTTTTCCCAACTGATGTTAGCTGGATCCTGCAAAATTTCCACTAATAGAAGGACCATTCAGGGAGGTAGCTATGTGAACTTTTATTGTAGTCTGTTTTGTAGATTAACTAAGGTAATGAGGTCTATCCCCTTCTCTACAGCATTATTTGTGGTATCTGCATAACAATTAGGTAACTTGGAGGATACGAAAAGGTATTCCTTTCCTCCTCTTTTTTTGTCTACTGCATTTACAACAAGACTGACTTGGGAAGAATACAGGCAGTCTCTAAAGACATGGTTGGCTATCTGCCTAGAAATAGGTTCTCTGCTGGGAGTTAAAATAGCATAGCTCTTAGGGGGAATCAGAATGTGGTAGAAGAGACATAAGCAACTGTGAATACCAGTGTGTTATGGCAGCATCTGAAGTGAATGGTGTCTCAGGTGGATGACCAATCATGACAGCCACTGCAACTCTAAAAATGTAAGCAATTCCTTTTTTTTATTTTTAAGAATGGAATTGTATAATAGTGATAATGAACTTCAAGGCATTTGTAATGCTTGTTCACTCTCTTGGCCAAACAATTCCAGCCGGGGCAAACCAAGAATTAACACACCCAGTCATGAGTTATTACTACAGAATTCTGGTCTGTTTTCAGGTGCAGTATTTCAGAAAATATAAGAAGTCAGTTTTGGACCACATACAGAAATTGGTTCAATTACTACCATGATATTAAGATACCTAAATATTTGCAGAAATTAAACAGAGAGAGTTCAAGAAGAAAATCTAGTTTCGTAAAGCATGTTATACAAGACAGATATGACAGCTTAGGATGAATGTTATACATTGTTTGGTTAAATTTCAATGCTATTGTAAACATTTTGTTTAAACATCTTAGCAATATGAAGTGTGATATGACAAAATGCTCTTTCTTCAGCAGTGAGACGTCTGAAATGTAGGGACATCACATCAAAATGTTCTCATAAAATGGCTGCTATGAAACAGCAACAATAAGCATATTTCATGTACAACACAAAGTCTTTGTTTACATTTGCAATCTTCCCTCAACTAATGCAGATAACTACACTCATGCTCACACTACACTATGGAGTGGCACTAAATATAAATGGTGAATTCCAGGTCCCCCTACACTTTCAGGCTGCTTCTGTTCATTATTTTTTTCAAAGCTTTGCTACATGATAAGTTGGCTGTGTGGAAGCATGCCAGGCTTCATAAATGTTTCCTGGACTATAATAGATTAAACATATTCACAATTTGCAAACAAATGCCTTTTATTATAAAACAAGGTAAAAGGACACTAAGTTCACTGTTACTGGAGGCCAAGGAATCCTTAGTTCATGAACTTAAAGTTAGCTCATAGATTGTGAAGACACTGTTCCAAGTCTTCCCTCAGATTCCTAGCTGCATCTTAACTTAGTTGCAGTTGCATATTTGAATTTTAATAGCTTATAGTTCTAAGCAGTTCCCATTTTAAAGGACTTCTGTTCTTTCCACTCACTTTTGAAGATATACACTGCATTTCAGAACTTCTTTTAACCTCAAATGTTTAAAAATGTTTTGCATTGTGAAACAGTGTTGAAAACTAATTACACAGAATTATTTATTTATTTATTTGTCTTTGTTGACAGTGAAAAGTCCGACTGGTTAAAACCCATTTTCAGCCGAGGTTCGGGGAGAAAAGCTCCACATTTAAGCTACGCATGATGTACATTTATAATTACAAAATAAAAACATATTTATCTATATATATATATATACAGAGAGAGAGAGAGAGAGAGAGAGATTATTTACATGATATTTAAATAGTTTTAAATATCTCATACATGAACATAACAATTAACACAAAAAAATGAGAGAAATCAACACATTGGCTAATTATTGCATAGAGGAATAACATGCAATAATAGTTACTGTATTTATAGCATGATGGCTACAGGGTAAAGTTTAAACATTAATAATTTACAGACAGGCAAATAGAATGTAGTTTAAAAATTAATAAGAGAGATATGAAAAGAGAAGTTATAGAAATGAGAAGGAAGATAAATGGACAGAGGAGGAATTGTAGTTAGTGGTGGAGTGTGAGAGAAATAGGAAAGGTAAGAGTTTAGGAAGTAAATACAGTATGAGGAGGAGCGATAAGGTACAAAAAGAGATTGGGAAGCAAAGTGGCGGTAAGAGTTGGAGAAAAGTAATACAAGTAAAGGCAGGTGAGCATGCACATGCTTATAGATTTCACTCAACCCTGAGCACAAGATGTGGTCAGAGCTGGTATAAACATATTCGTTTAAGCATCTGTCAGAAATATTCTAACCTGTAGGATGAAGCTGAGGTCTACATGAAAGTGAACATCGCAATACAGATCAAAAAATCATTTGTTTACAAATGAGACTGTAAGTGAACAATTATTTTAATTTCTGCATGTAGTAACATTTGCAATGTATGCACATTATTTAATGACATATACCTTTTTAGCATCTCACAGCAAATGCAGACAATTAAGACTATAAGACTATAAATTGTTAATGAGCTAATTCCTGTAGTCCAGGGTTTGATTCCCTCAGCCTCCATTTACCTGCTGTGTGACTGCAAGTAAATCACATAGCCAGACAGTGCTGTTGGGCTTTGCTTGAAAAAAGTCAATGTGGATCAGAGCAATACTATGGTTAACAAATGTAGTTGACCAAACAAATAAATAAATAGCATGGTATTAACATGGGACCAGCTAAGTGAGGCTCTGAGCACAGACATTTCAATCTAGTCCCCTGCTGTAAGCCACAGTCAGATTATGAAGACCATATACACAAAGTAGTAAGCATAGGTTTACAAAGCAAAAAGCAATCCCATTTCACTGCTGTGCCCATTATGTATCCTAAGCACTCTGTCTACCCATCGCAAACTAGGGAATAAGCTGGACACTTAAGAATAAGCATTTTGAAGCAGGTGCAGATCTTTATTCCTAATCCATCAGTGTGGAGCCACATCCCTGAGTATGACCCGGGTGACCTGAACTAGACTGGTAGCTCCAGCACATGTTGGAGATGGTGTGGAGAAGGAGGTGAAGAAGGAGAAGGCTTAGCCTGCCCCTCTCTTAAGATGGGGTGGGGTGGTGGGGGGTACTCAATGCACACTCTCCAGAGTAGAATTTTCAGGCCTGTTGCATGTCAGCTCCATGGATGTCAGCAAGTATCCACAGGGGAATCACTATGGCTTAGAGGAAAACTCCATTCCTTCTTGTGAATGATGGTTATACTATTGGTACACTTGCCTCAGAGATTAATTTGCCTCTATGGTTTTCACAGGCAACAAACCAGTTAATATAATGGCCAGGATGGAATGGCTTCATAGTCTGAGGATGTTAAATGCAAAAAAAAAGCTTACAGTTGTTTAGTCCTGCAGTTCAAGTATATTAGTATATAACAAGTATTTTGACTTTGTTTTTATTGAGCAGTTATCATTTACTACTTGTTTTAGTATGTATGACACAATACAAATTAATCAAAAAATACATAATGCAGTACAATTAATAATTTTAAGATGATAAATGAAGTATGAGTCTTAAAAAAGTACATAGAACAAATACTCAGTGTTTTACTGCTATATACTAAATTATTCAATTTTTTGTTTCACAATTCCATATTGACTTAGAGGCATGAAGACCATCAGTTAAGACTTCAATGGCTAAATACAAGTTCATAGGTTAACACTAGGCTGGCTACCTTCAATCTAGTTATTTTCACTTTCCATAAGTGCTTGAAGGGTTAGACCAGGGATGTACTTGCAATTTTCCATCTAGTCAACCAGGTTGTACTTAAAAAGGGTCAGGGAACTACTACGCTTTATATGCCAGGGCATTCTAATCCGTAAAAGAGGCATTCTCTGTGACAGACATCTGTCATGCCAGCAGGACCTACTTATATTACTTTGGAAGTTCAGATCTCTTGAATGAGTATTTAGGATGTTGTTAATTTTCTGGATGTGAAGGAAGTTACATATGACTGGATCCTTTGAGGCTCTGTAGGCTGGGCAGAGTACCCCTTTTAAAAGTCAGTAGCACATGGAAAAGAGCGACAACACTTTCAGGTGGTTATAGTAGCTCAAAATAGACATGCCTTTAACTGTCTTAGTAAAGAAACTCTTTAGTCTCTCTAGGTGGATCATGTGCTTAGATAAGCAGAGGGGGCATTATAATCCATAACTAGCTTGCTAAGGGAGAAGTAAATGTGGTGATGACTTCCTTGTATATAGAAGATATTCCCCACAGGGATTAATCTGGTTATATAAAAGGATTTCCTAACAAAAGTGGTAATGTGGTTGATGTTTTATATACACACTCCAATAACTGTTCTAACTACAAAGGGTTTTTATTTTGTATATTAGAGAATGTGAGACCTAACGCAAGAGGGGGGCATGGAAAGAACATCTAGAGGTAAGGAAGTTGTGGTGGCAAGTACGGTTGGATGCCACACATTACTAGGGGGTTAATGACAACTTGTCTATAGATCCAGTGTTAAAAACAAGGACTAATAAATATTAACATTCATTCTTGTTTTTGTGTGTTTTTGGTACTTTTTAGGAATAAAATATTTTTATATTCTATTTTAAAATAAACATAAGATAGGTTGGTTATTTAAACTAAGCTGAATTTTGTATTGTTGATTTTCAATATATACAATATCCTTGGAATGTTTTATTTGAGTGTTATACCTTTAAGACCAGATTGCAGGTATTTTATGTTAGGAGAGCATCATTTAAAAGCAGTGTTTGATGTGTGTATTCTAGATTCTGATGAAATCTGTTGCACACAGACTAAAAGCTGTATTGTGCATTACACAAGCTTAAATAAATTTCTGGTAGCTACCTTCATCAGCAGTGCCTATTTCTGGATCCGCTATGCAACTCATACGATAAGAAATGACACCATTCTATACATTCTATACTGTTCTATACTTTTCAATGTTATGAGTTTTTGGTGTTATGAGTTTTGAAATTGGTTCAGGCTTCAGTGATATGAATTTTCAGTGTTATGATAAGGACTCAAATTCTGGGCAAATTCAAAGCATTTCTGACTTTTATATATTTATATAATTCCAATTCATTGATTTCCCTATAAGAATAGATTAAGTTCTAGAAAATAAATGACAAATATCATTTAAAAAAATATCACCACAAAAAACTTCTGCATGTCATATATGCCAAGAGGTAGGCAACAGGACATAACAAAAGTTCTTAATTCAGCCGAATTTATGTCAGCCTAAGCATCATAAAGAAATAAATTTCATAGTAAGAATGGGAATACGTGAAGGGTAGCAAAAGTGTAACTAAGTGGTTACTTCCACTAATATCTGAACAGACTGATTTAAAATCTATCTTTTCCTTTCAACATAAAATGTTAAATTCTGCAGAACTGGTTAAATCAACCAGATGGACTGATGAAGCTCTTGAGTAGTACTGTTGTAAGAAAACAAAATGCGTACAAATCAATAAAGTACACTGAAAATTATTTCCTTAAAATGATGTCCCTTCATTTAGGTCTCTGAATTTTTATGAAGGTTGCAGCTTCTCTAACTGAAACAGACAAAGAAGAAATTACATTTTATTACAATGTTCAAACATGAACAAATTTAGAAAAAAAATGTCTCAAAAGTGGTTCACAAAATTAAATTTGCACATGTGCATTTTTTGAAAATCAAAATTATAAAAATTTTATATAAAAATCAGCCAAACTGTATTTTATTTTATTTGTTAATTGGGTAAGCTCATTGGATATGCATTCTTTTTCAGGAGTGACCCAGGAACACAGTCTGGTTATGTGACTGGCTCTGGGTCACAACAGTTTGTAAGGAGAAATTGAAAGAATCAAATCCAGAACAATGCTGGTTGAGTCAGTGTTTTCTTAATATCTCCATATATTGATATACATATATATATATATATATATATATATATATATATATATATATATATATTAGTTTTATCTTTATTTCAATCAGTTTTAACCTTAAATATAAAGGTTACTCCTCAGACTACAAAATGAAAAAAGCAAGACAGCAGTAAGTATTAGTTAGTTGAATTAGTTGCTGTAAAAATAATATATAAACACTTTTTTGTTTTTTAGATGTAAAACACCAGTCATGATGAAACTGCCATTAATAGAATCAATATTTAACACGTAACCAAATGGACATTTTCTCTCACTAAAACATGTAATGAAAAGGATCTCATGTTACTGTTTACTGAACCAAAATACAGCAATGGTCATTTACTACAGCTTTCAAATCAAGGGTGAAGACCTCTTAAATTATTTGACTCCCTCCTGCAAATATGCACACACTCAAAAACAGACACATGCATGCTCTGTTACACACACACACACACACACACACACACACACACACACACACACACACACACACACACACACACACACACACACACACACACACACACACACACACACACACACACACACACACACACACACAATACTAACACAAATAAATTGTGGAGTACACTTGTCACTAAAATACAAGTTAAAATTTACATTTTAGATATTAGAAGCTGTTTAAAGTTCAAAAAAGATGTTCCAAGAGCATCAACAAAAATTGTACACAAGGTTTGAAGAAACTGTTAAAATAAAATATAAAACCATGGAGACGTACCATAAAAAGACTACAGGTTGGTACTGTTGTACAACCCATTGCAGTATCTTAAGCAGCATGCACATACAATCTATGGAGAAGTATCATAAGCAGTCTGCACAACTCTGTTATGATTAATTAATTGAGCGATACTGCAACCAGTGCGCCAAGATGTTCTCTTCTGCAGGTTAATAAGTAACCTTCTGAATACTAGTACAAGCAGCATCTTTACTGGTATTATATGCAGACTGGTAAATGATGCAATGTAATGCAATGCAATTTTCACAATGTAATGGATGTGGAAGAAAGGGAAGGCATAAGGCAAGAAAAAGTGAGCCATAAGAGCCTACTGACTGCTTTTCATTTACCACTGACTGGCAACATAAACAGCCTACTAATTTGTACCATGAGCTACTTGCTATGTAACAACATCAGCATTCTGATGAGTGGTTACCTTTGTGCAGCCTGCTTAATGTTACCACAAACAGAAAAATAGCAGGCATCATGCACAGAGTGGGGAATGTTAGCTGGGCCAAGCTAGTGACTGGTACCAAAAGCATCACACTGAGTTTACAAAAACATGACAAATATCTAAGCAGAAGATAACATACTGAACATAACCATGATCAGTCTTCCATAATAAGCATGGTGCCATTTCCATTGACCAGCCATATCAGTGCCATTTGTTACTAGCAAAGAAGAAAGCACCATGAAGAGTGCACTAAATATTGCCACAGTCTGCTGCTTTCTGTACATAATATTAATAAGCGACACTTGTGTGATAAAAGGAGGTACTTTCAGCACAGCTAGCTGGAATTTTGTAAATAATTATATATCATTTATGAATATCAAACTAAAATATATAAGATGATTGTGTTACAAATGTATTAGAACTGTATGTCACATGTATATCACTGCTCTGTACAGATGTTTTTGTTGAAAAGGTATTTGTAAAGTGCTTGTGCTTAGAATGTATCAATAGTGTGCCCTACTGAAAGAGAACAGACATGTACATGCACTATTGTAACTGTTTAAATGTATATACTTTAACAGTGGAAACTGGAATACAGGAGGTTAACCTCAGTCCAGCAAATGTCAGAAAACTATCTAAAATTAAATTATTTTATAGGCTAAGCCATAAAGAGGCAATCTTTCAGGTCCAATGTAGCTAGAAACACAACGTCTGTACTAGGAAGCTTTCTGTATTGTCTTTAGGGTGAACTAATTGCTAATCTAAAAGCATGATAGGATGCAATTGTTTTATGACTTCTAGCACCTGCCAAAGATCTGAGCAAAAGCCCTTATATGAGTATTTTTACAGGTAGATGCTAAATACTGCCAGTTTCAGCAATGAGAGTTTTGCTTGGGAACCAGAAATCGCACAACAAGAAGTGATGTCATTCTGCAAGCTATCCCAGCAGTAATATTTTAGATATTATTTTGAGAAGTCTCTGAGTGAGACAGAGCATTCTGCATTCTGTCTTGGACCTGACAACAACAAGAACCATTCACCACATCTGCCTTGCTCTATAATAAGTAAGTTTCCAGGGAACAGTATAATTCTCTTAGATTGGGTGGTCACAGTGTTGCAGCAATTAGCAAAAGGTTCTCCAGTTCGATCCTTGGCTGGGGTGCCTTCTGTGCAGAGTCTGCATGTCCACCCTGTGGTCGCATGGGTTTAAACCCTCTGGGTGTTCTGGTTTCCTCCACATCCCAAAGACATGCTGTAGATGGATTGGACACTCTAAATTGGCCCTAGGCATGAGTATGTGCATGTGTGTGCCTTCTGTGGAAGGTTGGGTAGTTGGCTGGCAACTCAACACCGTAAAACTCCACTGCCAGTCATGAGCAGACAGGTGATCCTCTGTGGCGACCCCTAACTGGGAAAAGCTGAAAGAAGAAGTATAATCGCTTAGATTCAGTCAGGAATATAGTGAATCTTAGTTTAGATATTTTTCTTTATGTGTGTGAGCCTGTACTGCAATGTTATTTTAAATATTTCCTGTAGTTTTGAACTCTGATGTCACTGTGAATATATATTGGGTATTTTCTTGGTCTTTTATTATTTATTATTAAATACATTTAAACCTTCCATTGTGGGTGATCTGTGTAGAGATATTTAAGTTCTGAGAGTACTTGCATATTTATTTGGTGACACTGTGTGGGCCACTCCTAATAGGCTTGCTCTTGGTTAAACTACCATTTGTATTAATATTAATATTGCACAGTAAGATTGGACACCCTTTGTTAAGGGCCCTAAAGTAGCTGATAAGCACTGACTGGTGGCAGTGGTAACTACCTTATAGTCTGGGCAGAAGTGGGCATAGCTAGTAACCTGTGCCAGCTTTTTCCAGGTGTTTGTGTGTGTGTGTGTGTGTGTGTGTGTGTGTGTGTGTGTGTGTGTGTGTGTGTGTGTGTGTAAATCAAACCTCAAAGAGTGTGTGTGTCAGCTACTTGGGCAGGGAAACGAAGCACTGGTTAGACAGAGTGGGTGCTGGAGGTCGTGGCTTGTCACTCAGCTGAGATCTCAACTCTATAACTGTGCCAGTGTAAAGTCTTATTGGAGATCTGGAGACAGGGGAATCATCCCTGAACTGACTGTGGTCTCTGTGCTCTTAAGGGAAATTGCACTTGATGCAGAGAATTGCATGTGGAAATACTGTGTGTTTGTGTGTGTGTGTGTGTGTGTGTGTGTGTGTGTGTGTGTGTGTGTGTGTGTGTACCTGTTATCCTTCCAGTGAACATCCTCCCACTGTTTCCAGTGGTGAGGATTGAGACTGCTTGATTATTGGTACAGTGGATGGTCATCACAATGTGGAACAGTACCATGAGCAGCTTACTGAAGTGGTACCATATAATAAACCAGCTGACCACTTTGCCTCACAGCCTGCAATAAACATACCACTCTCCTGCAGAATGTATACTAAAACTAAACCAAGATGTCCAGTACTAAGTGCCAGTATCTGAAATAGTGAAAATGATTCCTTGTATAATCCAGCTGTATATGCATATACCTTTTCATATCAGGTAAGTAAAAAGATGCTCTGTCAATGAATGCCAGTATCACTGTTTCATCTGTTTTTAAGATCTTGGAATGCTAATGTTGTGTCATTAAAAAACAGCAAAAGCTACTTCAAAGATGCTGTTTTGATATTGTTTGCTTTTGTCAAATACTGGCACAATAGGTTTCACACCCTTACACAGATTTTGCTAGGTATTTGATAAGGTCTATAATATACTATTTGCCTTTTTACTGCTCAGAATGTTTGTTTGGGCTTGGCAGTTTGTGCTATTGTTTCACTCTCCCCTCTTATAATTTTGGAGCCCTTTACATGGTGATTACAGTGGTGAGTTGTTTCTTCCTGTGATTTCTGATGTGGATTACTGCTTGGCTGCTGAGAATGGACACAATGCCACTGTTACGGAGTTCTCCATGTGTGCCTGTGCTATTCTGCATGTGTGCGTGAATACAGAGGCTGTAATAGCAATGGGAAATGCACAGTGGATACTTTGCTAATCTTTCTTTGCTCTATTTACTTGTGGGATGATTGACTGCTACGGGGGTCATCAAAAAGCTGAGTTTCTGACCACACCAGTTAAAAAAATCAAACAAGTTATTTTCTTTTACAATCAGTCAAAATAATAATAACCTAACAGTACCTTCACATACTTTGGTTAAATAGTGATTCTGTTAAGGAAAGGGCTTTTAATAAGATAATGTGTCAGGTTAGGATTAAGGATAGAGTTCACAACATGACTAAGGATGTACAGAGTGGCAGACAGAACAGGTATGAGGATTGTCTGGATCCTGATTTGTGGGGCAAGAGAAATAAAGAAGGAAAGGCCATTGCAGATGTCTGTCTGGTAGGTGGCTTAATGGTGACAAACACATCTTTCTCCAAGATAGATTGTCTGTCACATGATCACATACAAGAGTGTTCAGCAAACAAATCAAGTAGACTTCCTTCTAGTAAGTAAAAGGCACTGGAGTAAAATCAGAGTTTGCAAAACAGATGTTCCTCAGCATAAACAACTGGTGGCCACAAACAGCTATAAACTGTTGTCAGAGAAGGTTTTAATGTTAACCGAGTCTTGACTGAAGACATGGCAATTGACTCGAGCAAAAGTACAGGAGTTTAACAAAATACTCAAGAATGTAACACCTCAGGAAGGGGAAGAAATAGCTGGACAAGTGGCAGCATCTCAAAACAGCACGTGCAAAGACTGTATAACAGATATTCAGCTCAGGCAGGTATAGAAATAAGGTACATAATGAATGCGAATTTCCAGATAGTTATCAAAGAAAAAAGGAATTCAGGAAGAGTGAGAGAAAAAAAGACAGATCAGGTGAAGAATAAATATTGCCAGTCAATAAATGCGATATAACTGGTGAAAAATGAGTGTCCAGTTCCAAGGAAAGAGATAGAAAATACCAAAACTGTCGTTTATTGGTACATCAGGTTAAGCGCTTTCATCTATCCTCCATAAACTTCTTCAGAACACCATTTCTCAAACTAACAGCCTTTAAATAGTACTAATTAATTCAAATGATCCAATCCTGTGATACACCAATTTGATCTCATGAATATTAATTTTATGGATACTGAATGACTCATCCTGACATGGATTCTCATAACACAACAACCATTTAAAATCATGAAAATACATAGTAAAATAACTAAACAGTTATATAACTGTTTACACATGATATAAAATTCATAATATTCAATAATAAAATGACATAGTAAAATAAAAATAAAAACTTAAAAATGTTAAAAATACAACTATTAGTTGTGTCTCACAATAAACACACAAAACTGTGGGAAACTTGTGGCTCGATGAGTATAATCAACTTGGAACAACACCTACCCTACTATTAATATTACTTTTTTCTAACCCATTCTAGGCCCTTAACAGGGGCTTGGTGGGAATACAATCATTTAATCCGGGGTAAGTGGCTGCATTTAATAATATTTGCCACTTCACTTCTCTTTCCCCCAATATACCTTTCATGTCACCTCCTCCAGGATTAATCTTTACACACTCTACAATTGCAAACTTGAAAGTGTTACAAGTCTCACTATCCCTAATATGCCTATATAGGGCGTTGTTAGTATCTTGCTTTCTTATAACATAAAGATGGTCATATATTCGGTTTCTTAACCTCCTCTCAGTTATTCCTATGTAGAAACACGGACATTTTGTACAGATGGCTAGATAAATCACAAACTGGGTCTGACAGTTGCCCTTTTTGAACCTTACTGTTGTTTTGTTGATATTGTATGTATAGTGCTATATGGTGCTCCTCATATATGCACACTGATGATTTTTTGTTGTCCACATTTTTGTACATTGTTATTTAATATATTATTATCACTATTTTTTTTTTTTTTTTTTTCTTTTTTTTCCAGTTTGTATACAAGGGGGTTCAGTTCATTATTTATTTATTACCCCCCACATATCACAAAAAATATTCAATTTTTATGTATAATACTTTTGACCTCGTTTACATAAGGGTTGAACCCCAATATACAGGCCCTGTTATATTTCTTATTATTTTGATTGCTATTAGTAGTCTCTTCGTTCAGCTCCATAGCCACACCAAATAAGGGTTTGTACTTTGACCTAAAACCTTTTCTCTTTTAACATACCCTGTAACATCACTAATAAGTTCATTGGGGTACCCCCTTTCTCTAAACATGTTTCCTATATGGTCAATTTCTTTAACCATCTCCGAATAGTCCGATGTCATCCGGGCTGCTCTTATACATTGCCCCTTAATTATACTTTTCTTTTGCTTCCATGGATGATTACTGGAAAATTCCAAGTATGTGTTACTAAAGGTATCTTTTCTATATATCTTTGACCTAAAACCTTTACTCGTAGTATAGATATATGTATCAAGATATGATATACCTCTTTTGTCACATTTGTGGGTAAATTTTAAGTATGGGCTGGAAGTGTTGAGATATTCTAAAAATAATACTATTTCGTCCATGGTACCAGTCCACAATATAAATATATCATCCAAAAATCTGATGTAACAACTAATGAACTGGTACCATTGATTGGTGAACATATATTCATCCTCCCAATCTAACAGAACAAGGTTTGCAAACATAGGGGCACAAGCGGCCCCCATAGCAACACCTCGGGTCTGTCTGTAATGTTCACCATCATAATATATATAATTATTATCCAGCACAATACCCATAAATTCTTCCAATAAAACAACTTTCTCCCAATCCAATTGTGTATACCTCTGTATACTGTTAATAAACCTAGTTGTTCCATCTTCTCTAGGTATACAAGAAAATAGGTCGACCACATCAATTGTCAAAAATATGACACTATCTTTCCACAGGTGGGGTTTTATCCTGCCCAAAAACTCCCAAGAATCTTTGACAATGTGTGGGACCTTGCTATAAATGTTTTTTAGCCATCTATCTATTACTTTTCCATAAGGAAAGGTCTTACTTTTACTACCTGAAATGATAGGTCGAAATGGGCTGATAAGCGGAATAAAGGTTCCAACATGCTCCTGATGTCATCACGGAGTGTTGGTAGTGTTGGACGCATTTCCAATGGTCAAGGCTTTGGAGATGTAATGGTTATTGATGGAAGCGGACCCTCTCATAGGATTTTTGCCGAACCAAACGCTGAAACAGAGGACCTAGTGAGAACCTCGGTTCTTCAGGGCAACAATTCGGAGGATGGCTTTCTGGTGTTAGGAGCGAAACTAAAACGAACAGTACCCAAAAAGACTTATTCTGTGGTGGCAGGTCAGTCTCATTCAAGTTCTGTTAACAAACCGCTTATTATTACCTCTGAGCCTGGTATCCCGGGTGTAGAACTTCAAGATTTGGATGCATTTTTGAAAGTAAAATACAGTTTTTCTTCTCCTAATGAAGTGCGGCTTGGTTACAATAAAGAAGGGAACAATACCAATTTTAAAACATTAAGAGACCTTATTCATGAATTTGGCCACAAACTGGGGACTATCAAGGCTTTACAGCTTGATAATATGTACCTACAAAAATGTATAGATTCAAAATTAGTACCGATGGGTTTGCGATTTTTCAAGCAACCCATAGATGTGGATATGACTGAAAATGAAATTAATGAATGTAACAAAATGTTTGATTGTTTTGGGACACGTTTTATGGAATTTATTATTACTTGCAATGACAGTAAAATGTGTAGATTAATGAAGGAAGTAGATGAATTGAATGAAAAAATTGTTAGTGATTTGTTGTTTTCACAGTGGGAAACCTTGTATTCCAAGTAATTCGATGATGCAGAAAAAAGTAGTATTAAGATTTTTGACAGAAAATGTAAGAAACTGCAGAGGGATATGGAACAATACAGATTGGGGGTAGCCTATAAATGGAACACAAGTGAGAAGTACAAAGGGAAGGATCAAGGTTTGGAAAGTAAGAATGTTAGCTTCCAAAGGCAGAATGAAGGTAGGAACAATCAAAAACAACATTTTTTAGGGAAGCAACAGGGATGGAAGAAGGACTACAAGGGGGATTATCGGAAACACGAATATCAATGGGAACACGACAATCAGAGAAAGAGAGGTGTACCATACCAAGGGGGGTGGATGGGAAACCAACAGCAAAAACACATGTGGAACAAGAGATAGTGCAGTCCCATAGGTTTCAATTTACCCTTGGGGACTTCAGTATATTCAATTATACAACATATAAATTAGAGAAGGAACATTTTTTGTTATTTGCCAAAGGTATGAAATATGTACCCAATTGTGGATTTGACATAGTGGACAATATTGTTGAATTCAAGAAATTTTTGAGGAAATTAAATCTTGAACTATTTTTCATAGTGAAAATAAATATGAAATTAAAAGTGACTTAAGGAAGAAAAGTCAGTTCACTCCCCCCATGCATAACACTCTAGTGGCATATGAGAAGGTGGTAACAGACGAATTGTACAGATATTGTGAAATAACTAAAAATAAAAAATACAAATACAACTTAAGTAGAAAAGAACAAACAGTTTTTAATGAAATATGTGCTAATCACAATATACGGATAATGACCCCCGACAAAGGAGGGGGAATTGTGTTATATGATGCAAATTACGCACAGAAAATGTATCAAATATTAAATAATTCCGGGAATTATGAAATCTCTTCTATAAACCAAATAAATATTGCCTATAGGAGAATTGATTTATACCTTGAGGAATATTTAATGGATAATAGAATAGACAAAGAAATGTATCAATTTTTAAAAGTAGAACATCTAGTATTGGCTACAATAGTGGGGATACCCAGGATTCATAAAAATATGGAGGATCCCCCGTTTCGACCTATCATTTCAGGTAGTAAAAGTAAGACCTTTCCTTATGGAAAAGTAATAGATAGATGGCTAAAAAACATTTATAACAAGGTCCCACACATTGTCAAATTTTCTTGGGAATTTTTGAGCAGGATAAAACCCCACCTGTGGAAAGATAATGTCATATTTTTGACAATTGATGTCGTCGACCTATTTTCTTGTATACCTAGAGAAGATGGAACAACTAGGTTTATTAACAGTATACAGAGGTATACACAATTGGAATGGGAGAAAGTTGTTTTATTGGAAGAATTTATGGGTATTGTGCTGGATAATAATTATATATATTATGATGGTGAACATTACAGACAGACCCGAGGTGTTGCTATGGGGGCCACGTGTGCCCCTATGTTTGCAAACCTTGTTCTGTTAGTTTGGGAGGATGAATATATGTTCACCAATCAATGGTACCAGTTCATTAGTTGTTACATCAGATTTTTGGATGATATATTTATATTGTGGACTGGTACCATAGACGAAATAGTATTATTTTTAGAATATCTCAACACTTCCAGCCCATACTTAAAATTTACCCACAAATGTGACAAAAGAGGTATATCATATCTTGATACATATATCTATACTACGAGTAAAGGTTTTAGGTCAAAGATATATAGAAAAGATACCTTAGTAACACATACTTGGAATTTTCCAGTAATCATCCATGGAAGCAAAAGAAAAGTATAATTAAGGGGCAATGTATAAGAGCAGCCCAGATGACATCAGACTATTCGGAGATGGTTAAAGAAATTGACCATATAGGAAACATGTTTAGAGAAAGGGGGTACCCCAGTGAACTTATTAGTGATGTTACAGGGTATGTTAAAAGGGAATGGGGGGAAAGTACAAACCCTTATTTGGTGTGGCTATGGAGATGAAAGAAGAGACTATTAATAGCAATCAAAATAATAAGAAATATAACAGGGCCCGTATATTGGGGTTCAACCCTTATGTAAACGAGGTCAAAAGTATTATACATAAAAACTGGAATATTTTTTGGTGTGATGAGGGGGTGCATAATAAATTGGGAACTGAACTCCTTTTTGTATACAAAACTGGAAAGAATTTAAAATGAAATCCAAAATAGTGATAGAAATAACGATACAAATTCTGTAGGTACAAGCAAATGTGGACACTGCAATCAGTGTTGTGCCATATATGAGGAGCACACCCGCACTATAGACAATATCAATAAAACAACAGTAAGGTTCAAAAAGGGCAACTGTCAGACCCAGTTTGTGATTTATCTAGCCATCTGTACAAAATGTCCGTGTTTCTACATAGGAAAAACTGAGAGGAGGTTAAGAAACCGAATATATGACCATCTTTATGTTATAAGAAAGCAAGATACTAACAACGCCCTATATAGGCATATTAGGGATAGTGAGACTTGTAACACTTTCAAGTTTGCAATTGTAGAGTGTGTAAAGATTCATCCTAGAGGAGGTGACATAAAAGGTATATTGGGGGAAAAAGAAGTGAAGTGGCAAATATTATTAAATGCAGCCACTTACCCCGGATTAAATGATTGTATTCCCACCAAGCCCCTGTTAAGGGCCTAGAATGGGTTAGAAAAAAGTAATATTAATAGTAGGGTAGGTGTTGTTCCAAGTTGATTATACTCATTGAGCCACAAGTTTCCCACAGTTTTGTGTGTTTATTGTGAGACACAACTAATAGTTGTATTTTTAACATTTTTAAGTTTTTATTTTTATTTTACTATGTAATTTTATTATTGAATATTATGAATTTTATATCATGCGTAAACAGTTATATAACTGTTTAGTTATTTTACTATGTATTTTCATGATTTTAAATGGTTGTTGTGTTATGAGAATCCATGTCAGGATGAGTCATTCAGTATCCATAAAATTAATATTCATGAGATCAAATTGGTGTATCACAGGATTGGATAATTTGAATTAATTAGTACTATTTAAAGGCTGTTAGTTTGAGAAATGGTGTTCTGAAGAAGTATATGGAGGATAGATGAAACCGCTTAACCTGATGTACCAATAAACAACAGTTTTGGTATTTTCTGTCTCTTTCCTTGGAACCGGACACTCAGTTTTCACCAGTTATATCGCATTTGTTGACTGGCAATTGTTGGGTTTGACTGGTGTAGTACTTTTTTGAAGAATAAATATTGGTTGGTTAACAAAAAGGTTAAATTAATGGTCATAACTGCAAAGATAAGGTATCAGAGATAATCCACCAGCTTCTGGAAAGTGACTTTGTATGACTACAACATGGTGGTCCTCCATGTGGTTGTAAATGTCTTGCTAGACAAAACTCTAAAAGGACATGCAGAAAGACATTTCTGTGTAGCCCATACATGCCACAAGTGGAGACTAGATTCTGTTATTGACAGGAGTCCTACCTTTGATGAGAATGGTGCAAAGGTATAAAGACATGATGACAGATTTCAACAATCTGCTAAACAACTGGTGCCATTTCAGGAGGAGCCAGTACATTAGGAACTTATGAATTAACAAAAAAAATGTTTTTTGAGCATTGATAAAGAGTTACAATTGAAAGCTTTGCTATTTTATGTGCTATTAAAGCTTTTTCAACTACTTTGAGGTATTGAAGACGTCCTTTATTTGTTATGTGAAAGCTTAATTGTTTGGAGTCTTCTTCGGCTGTTATGGAACTTGTTCATTTTGGACTTGTGAAATAACACCCTACAGTTCTCCGAGCTCACTCACAATAGAACTACCTACCTGGATCCAGAAGATATTATAAACATATTAGCAGATTTCACCCTAGAGATATTTATAATAAAAATCCATGTATCCCTAAGGACCTGAATTCCCCTTTACCCAGTTGTCTTCTGCTTTCCTGTATATGTGAATCTCCTCTGCCCCTACTGTTATATCTCCATTGTATGAACAATTGTATTTGTAAATATTTGCTAATGTTTTTCATAAAAAATATTTTTTTGAATTTCTACTGTACATTGTAATTCTTAATACTATGTTCTTCAACTATATTATTATATTATGCAATTGCATATGATTTGTTTGCACTGTATAATGTCTTTATGGAGCTTTTCTCACCAGGACCCCATTGAAAATGTGTTCTCCTCAGCCCAATGGACTATCCTAGTAAACAAACTGTAAAATAAAATAAATAAATAAATGTGCCCTCTTCTTTTTGATACTCTCTGCAACTGGAGCCACTTTGGCTTCTGCTCTGATGTCCTCATTTCTTCATCTTTCTCTCCCAACTCAGGCACTTCATTTATATCACCTGTAGCTTCCTCAACTGCTCTGAGCTCACTGCCCAGGTTTCTGAACTAAACAGTAGCACTGGTCTTGTACACTTTACTTTTGAGCTTCTTTAGCATTCTTTTCTCACACACTTCTGATGACACCTTGTACCAGTTAGATTCAGACCTTATTCTAGCTTTAACCTCTACATTCAGACTTCCATTCTCCTAAACTTCACCTCCCAAAGACTTGAAGCTGTTACCGTCTTGCACTGTTTCCATGATTTTTGGAGCCAAACAAGAAGTCTGCCCAGTCCCTCAAAATTTTGACCATTTTTCAGAATTACAAAGGGCCTATAAAGACTACATCATACTCCATTTACCATAGCATCTGGCTTGACTGGTCTGATAGCAGTGCCTGTGGCACAACAGGTAGCACACTCACCTTTGGTGCACAAGACTGTGGGTACTGTTCGCATAGCAGGTACAGCAATTGTTGATGATGCAGAGCAACATTCAGAGGTGTGCTGCACTCCAGAGTGTGCTGTCCTTAGGATAAGATGTTAGCTGTAGTAGACCCCATCTGCCTGAGTTAGCGGTGACTCAGATGGATGTAAAAGATCCCATGGTGGGGAAGTTACAATGCCCTGGCCAAATTTCCCCTAGTAGTATAAGTACCGCCTTGGCTCTCCCCTGGAAAAGAGGTTATTGACTTAGTGGGATTAACCTGGTCAAGAAATATAAAGAAAAATAACTAAGTAAATAAATAAAAATAACTTCCAATTCTATATTAATGCATTAAATCCAAAATTAACTCCCTACTATTTTGTGCAGAAGACAGAAACACTATAGGTAAAGGAGTTGTATAACTAATGCATCCAAGAAAAATCTGATCTTTCTGCAAACAACATACAAATGTATCTGCAGATTTATAACCCTGGTACCTGTCAGCATACCTCTCAACCTCTTAGTGCAAGAAATATGGGCAAAACCTAAAATAATGGGGGGACAAAGACCTGAAAATGGGGATAAATTTTAAGTACTGCTGTTATAAATTGCTAGAATAACAGGATTTGTGTTAGCATGCACTTTCTGAAGGTTATGAAGCCTGAAACTCAAATATATGTCATTATTCAGTACTTCAGTCCTCACAGAATTGCCAGAAAGCCACAAATTTTATGAGGAAAAGACCAAAAATATGAGGCAAAAATCTAGACATTTTGGGAAAATCTGGATAGCTGAGAGGTATTCCTGCCAGACAGTATCACAATGCAGTTCTAGCAAAAGCCAAATGGCATCCAATAAAACAATGATGTACTCTACTTCTCACATCACTTACAATCATTCCAAATGGAAATCTTTCATTACTTTGTTAGCCATCTTACCAAAACAACTACCACCTATGTGCATATATTACAATTCTCCTTTCAACCTAGTAAATCCTCACAGCAATTTCCACTCCACGTAACACAACTTTTCTGCAAAGGCTATATGAACATAGCAGTCACTACTCACAAACCAGAAATCCATTTCTCCCTTCAATAAATTAATGAACTTCTTTTCAAATAAGCATTTAATAAATGCTTTATTGAAACCAGGTATGACATCTTTCTTTCTTTCCTTCTTAATTACCCTTTATTTCTTACCAGAACTGTCATTATATACATTAATATGTTATATGCTAAATGTTCTGCATAATGTTTCTGACAGCTCTACAATGCAACACTGGTTATTCTCAAAGTGTATTCACAATTGCATTACAACAGTGAAAGCACTATTGTAGGTAAGTATGTAAATTTGTATTTAGAATGTCTTCACTATTATAATTCTTGGCTAAACAACCATAAGCTATGCATAAACCTCTCCAAATCAAAAAAGTATAATATTTGGAACCTCAAGAAAGCTGCAAAAACTATTCAAATCAAAGCATTGCAGATCTCAATTGGTACCCCACGAGAAACAACCATATCCTTTAAACACCTAGGTTTATGGCTGGACCATTCATTTAGTTTCTAAAATCACATTGAAAACACCAGGAAAAAGGTTAACTCTCTTTTGTTTTGGTTCTGGAAATGATCACCCTTTCTTTCTAGACCAGCTAGAACTCTAATAGGCTAAGGAGTATTCCATGTTCAGCTTGACAACAAGCTCCGCATCACAACCACAGCCACTAAAAAACCCATCCACTCTACAGTCCACTGAAAACAAAATCTGCTGAGTCATTTCCAAATTCCCCCTGAGGAACACCACTGCATCACCCCCTACAAAGCCAGATGGTTCTCAGTAACCCTCAAAGTTGAGCTACACCCATGGTCTCTTCTTTTCAAACTACTTCATCCAGGTGCTATTCCCACCTCTTGCTGTCAGATTCTATAATAAAACCACCCCCTAAAACCTTTGCAACTTTTCTTAACTAACTCCCTCACTCCACCGCCCCTGCAAACAAACTGAACTGTACAAACCACTCATTCTCTATTTTTGTTCGCAAACTCTGACAATTCCACCCACCCACCTCATCTAAAAGAAGTCACAGCACAGCTGAAAAGACACTTCTATCAAAAATCTGACTACAAGTTTGTTTTCACTGGACACATCACGTTACTCCTCCCATACCAACATTGCTTCTGCTTCCACCATCTGTTTTCACCTGCTGCTTACCTCCCATGATTACTACTAAAATGAATCCATATTTTGTTTTTTTTTTCTCCTCTGTTAGTAATATTGTTTACATTTTATGCTGGACTCTGTGTACCTTCTTTGATTACTCTATTTTGAAATGGTTCTGTTTTTTTTCCTTTTTTGTGAATTCCTTCACCTGTGGACTGTGCCTGCAAATGGTTTATTGTGATCAGTGTACAAACCTTGTAAAGAAACTAAATAAATAAATGAATATATATCTATTATTGGGTCATCAATGAAAATGGCCCAAGGGTCAGTTCAATCACCTGGTTAACAGATCAATAAATATTTATTGCTAAACAACTCCTCTCATAAAATGGCACAGTTCAGTAAAACTTCTCTCTACTGCACTCTTAACTGGTCTATCCCATGCACCATTTTATTCTAACATAAATCCATCTACTTTCTTTCCTCGTGCCATCCCTTTATCCAGTACCCTTTCAGTTGACCTCATTGTACATCACAACTTTCACTTCTCTAGCTCCCTCTTTCCATTTTGTTTGTCAATAGTTTAATAGTAAAATACACCTATGATAAGAATTATTTGTTTATATAATGCTAACTTGGTACGTTAACATAGGCTCACATTTAATTGAATGGTTTACTTATGTACGCTTCCCTTGAAAATATGTTCTATGTGTGACATGATAATCTAAATTTCTGTACTTTCTGTACTCATCCAGGCTGAACCCAAACAATCTATCTGGATCAGCATTCTTCACCACTTAACAAAGAATAAATGAAAATGAACAAAGTAAATCAATAAAAATGCTTTTGGGCAGAAATAAAATTTGCAAAATGACACTAATAGGAATTCTAAACAATATTTTTCCCTCCCACAATTCTACATGCAGAAAGTAGCAGCATCCCACTTACTCCTAACTTCATATAAGCAATGCCAAAGTGGTTGTATAGGGAGTAAGGGGGAACAACATTCCATAATGATCTTATTTGATGACTTTGCACCCTTCAGAGAGTTGTGTATTATCTCAGAGCTGTGTCACTGTGAAAGCAACAACTTCCATTTCCATAAAATGCTGAAATGTGAGAATAATGAGATGACAGAACCAAAGATGAAAAGGAAGCTTAGTACAGGTACAATTCTGTAAGTTAGAAAAATGCTGCCCTGACATTGGCATCCACCAGGCACAGCGGTTTAAAATCTGGAATAGATAGGTTCCCATCAGTTTTTTTGTGTTTTTTTTTACTTTATAATACACACAAAATAATTTTAACCGTAATTCCAGATACTTTATAATATACACAAAATAATTTTAAACGTAATTCCTGATACTTTATACTACACATAAAATAATTTTAAGTTTAATTCCAGATCCTGACATTTTTACCAAGACTCAGCTTGATAAAAAATATAGAGAGACTCCATATGGAACATGTAGAATATTTAATTCCAGATGTTTCTTCTCTTTCTTTTTTTTCCCGGATATTTATACCAGTATAAGAACAGTTGCTACATGTTTAGATCTAAGCTGAAACTTAGATTAATTCTAGAAGAGGATACCACATCTACTGAGTTTTCCCTCAGAGCAGAAGTATTTGATTTATCACTTGCCCAGAGATAGATATTTTAACAGGAATTCTTGGATTTCATTTCTACCAAGTTATATTACATGTTTTGGTTAATTCTAGTGGATTCAAATTAACTTACTGTGAATTACATCAGTTTATGGATTCATTGTGGTTCACTGTGATTACCTCGGCAACCAATATAAAAGTAAATGCCCTGGATCTGCTCAGCTGAGTGAAGAAACCTGGAACTTGGGCATGTAGTCAGTTTTCCAATCAGCCCACTGTGTTAAGTTCTCTTTATACACTCTAACCAAAATAAAGCCTGCTAAATTACAGTCTGATTCCAGGATAAAAAGTGCTATCAACTAGGAAGTGTACTTTGACTAAACAGACACCATTGTCATCTTGTAAAATGCAGGAGATCCAGAGGCATTTCACAGACTGTTATCCATATATACTTGCTCCTGCCTGTGGCCATCTTGTTATTCATGCTCATCCTTTGTACTTAAAGGTATGCACAAAATAGTACGGCCATTAATTTCAAGTATTTTATAAAGAGATATAAATAAAAATTGATTGAAAGTAAAGGTCGGGAGAAATAACGCACTATTACATTGGTAGATTATTAAAATAGATACCATCTGGAGAGCTCACAAAAGACTGCCTTTTTTTAACAATCTCTGCCTTGGCTTTGAAAAATTTACAATTTATGACTGGGGAATTTCGTTTTATGAAAAGCGACAAGGGGAATAACATAGTTATTATGAAAAAGGAAATGTATGAAAGGGGTATGTTGGACCTTTTGGATAATAAGGATGAATACGAAATCATTCCACTTTTTGAAATCAAACGGCGTTACCGTTTGGTTCAGACTTATTTATACGATGCCCTTATGAATGGGGAAATTAGTCTTGAACTATATGAATTTTGTATTATTGAACATCCTAGGATAGGGGTACTTTTTGGGATTCCCAAAGTACATAAGTCCCCTTTAAAACCGCCTTTTAGACCTATAGTTTCAGCCCGCCATTCAGCTACTGAGGGAGTTTCTTTGGTCCTTGATGCTATTCTTGGACCTGTTGTCTCAGTGCAACCTTCCTTCATTTGGGACTCCTGGCATTTTCTTAAGAAAATAAACCATTTTATTTGCACCTATGGTTTTAATCCTGATCTGCAGACTATGTTCACCCTGGATGTGGTTTCCCTTTTTACTTGTATCCCTCATTATGAGGGGGTTGAGGCCATTCGGAGTTTTTTATCTACTAGTTGCCCTAATTTTAATAATGATATGATTTCCCTTTTGTGTAGACTATTGGAGGTTACCTTGGAAAATAATTTTTTTCTTTTCGGGAAAACATATTATCGGCAAAAAAGAGGGGTGGCCATGGGCTCTTCAGCAGCACCAGCATTTGCTAATTTGGTTATGTCGTGGTGGGAAAAACAATTCTTGCCTGCCCTGGCGGACAAATATAACATCCGTTTTTTCTGTCGATTTATGGATGATTTATTTTTCATTATTGATGGGGATAGTATGACTATTAATGAATTTTTTACAGACATTAATTTGTTTTCTGATTATTTAAAATTTACCAAAGGGACCGAGGGGTCTATGGTCAATTTTTTGGATGTTACCCTAAAATGGGATTTTGAGGAAAATCGAATGCATAGTTGTATTTTTCGGAAAATGACTTTTAATAATGGATATTTGCACTACAAAAGTGGGCACCCCAAATACATAACTAACAACATCCCCAGAGGACAATTCATACGGGCAAGCCGCATGACCTCTAAGGATGCGGATTTGACCCTTGAATTTGCCTTCATAACCTCTTTATTTATCAAAAGAGGTTATGAACAATCTATTTTGGAACGGACCAGAGAGGACATTTGGTCTAATAGGGACAGTAAATACTCTCCACTGTTAAATCTTAAAAGTAATGAGGTGGACCTTCCATGTAGGAAGGGGACTGAAAATAAGATGGAGGTTAATTTAATTTGTTCCTTGGAAATGAGTTCCGATTGTAAGGATATTCAAAATATTATAAGGAGAAACTGGGGTATTATTAAAGGTAACAAAGACATTTTCCAAGTTTTAGGGGAGAAGCCTGTTTTTGTTCAAAAAAGTGGATTGAATTTAAAACGAATTTTCGAAAGTCAACAAAATATTGTTCCTAAGTTAGGTACCAATAAAAGGGGGATGTACCCTTGTAATCATTGTAATTTTTGTCGTTTCATCTCAACTGGACCTTATATTTTGGTTAGTACTTTCAATAGAACCTTGGAGGTCCCAGGTTTAGTGAATTGTGGTACCAGTGGAGTTATTTACATCGCCCTGTGTTCAACGTGTGATGCTTTTTACGTAGGGATGACCACCAGGGAACTCAAAACTCGAATTAGGGAACATATATATTGCATTAAGTCCAAGGACGAAAAGAATGCCTTGTTCAAACATTCACTGATTTGTCCATCTTTTAAGAAATTCTTATTTTCTATACTTGAAGTGGGGCGGAAGGATATGAGGGAAGGGGACTATAAGAATTTTCTTTTGCAAAGGGAAACACACTGGCAAATAAAATTAAAGTCTGACATAGCCCCTGGTCTTAATGAGACTATTAATATCAAGTGTTTTTTAAAACAACGTAGATTAAATGTAAACAAAACAGGTAGCTCAATTTATTCTCATTTTGTTTAACATTATTTATAACAAGCTGGGTTTATTCGGATTGTTTAACTAAGTAGGTTTTAACTGGATTTAAGAAGTTCATTAATTAATTGTTTAATTAATCACATGATTTTTATTGTATATAAGAGGCAGTTTTGTTTTAAGTGTTTATTCTGAAGAAGTTTTGTACGAAAGCGGTTAATAAAACAGTATACGCTATTTGTGTCTACAGCAGTTTCACTTTGCCTTCCTGGACGTTTACTATTTTACTGGTTGGACTTTTTTTTTTTGATTTATAACGCACTATTGCATTGGTAGATTATTAAAATAGATACCATCTGGAGAGCTCACAAAAGACTGCCTTTTTTTAACAATCTCTGCCTTGGCTTTTTGCTCTTCTCATCTCTTCTGTACCCTAAGAAGCCAGGCATCATCCTCTTGAACATAGACCTGGCAGTAAAGTGTTGGCTGGTCAGGACCTACTGGTTGAACGATCACTCTGGAAGAATATACATACTGGTTAACTATACATATTCACTGAGATTATGCCCAATGGGTAGGCTGCAGCATCTGTCTTATATAATGACTTCTTGTGCCTATACAAGACAGGGTCAAGGATTTTAGTGTGTATGTCTATGTGAGAGCTAACACAATTGCATGAGAGTTTCAGGACAGTAGAAATGGTCTTGTGAGTCCGTGTTGAGAAGTGAGTGGTGGAAAGCATGTTGTATGTTATGATTTTTGTTAGATGTTGACATGAGCATGCATGTGGGGTTTTTTTTGGTGGGGTTGACATCTGTGTTCCAGTGTTTGTGGTGTGTGTGGGTTTCATGTGCTGGTGAGTGTTACAATGTGAGTGGTGTGAAAGCAGGTTAGCTTTGTGTATGTGATGGAGAGCTTGCAGTATATGGGTCAAATACTAGCACAGAGGGAATGTCTGTGTACGTGATGCTTGAATGGGGGTCAGGAGCTTATGGTGTGTATATAGGTAAGGACTAGATGTCTGTGTTCTTGGTGAGTAGTGTATGTGTGTAAACAGGGAGTGCAACATTTTGTAAGTGCATGTCTGGCGGGAGAGTGCTGACCCCATGAAGGATGAGTGAATAAAGGAGCTTGTGTGAATCTATGTACCGAGTAGCATTTAGTACAAGTTAATGCAATCTTGGAGTTAGTTGTATAACTTTTGGGGGGCTGTGGAGACTTGCACCATATTAAAAGCCTCATTTGAGTATGCTTTTTTATATTTTGGTTATTGAATGTAGAGTTGTGATTGAGTTTAATATGTTTGTGTGTGCGTACATGGGAATGCCAGGCCTGTATTTCCCAATGGTTACGTTAATCAGTGAGTGTGCTTGGTTGATCTCCTTTTTTTTAAGTGTCTCTTAGTCGACCTGAACTCATGATTTTGGATGTTATGCACAGGCGCTATGCAGTTCCTCTTGGTTTGTAATTTAGATTGTTCATTCTGTGTAAGATAACACCAAGTTAATGCAGATTTCCATAGATAAAGTATTTTTCCTTGGACTCTCGTTAGTTGTGTGTCACAGAGAGAAAGAGGGAGAGAAAGACTGTGATTTGCAAATAAGGAGACTGTCTCTTTCCAAAACAAGATGAGTTTTATCAAGTTGATTTTTAGAAGTTTACATGGGTGTTTTCAAATATGTACTAGTATGGGTAAAGTAGCAAAAATTTACCATATTTGCATTTAAACTGTTCTGCAAGGTCTAAATAAAGTGATATAAAAAAGCATTTCAATTTGCTTACTGTAGAAGGGGTCTCAGGAATACTAAATGTTGAGTTTTCTTCATTACTTGATGCAAATCAAGGCTTTTGGCAGATGAGGTTAGATGAATCAAGCACTTAATGTTGTAGTTGTTTTACGTTTAATATACCATTTAGAAGTTATACATTACTTAGACTTCTGTTTGATATTTTTTCAACAGTGGAAGTATTCCAAAGAGTTGATGTTCAAACATTTAAATGTTTGGAAGCTATTATAGACAACTGAGTTCTCTTCGTTTGTGGTCAGTCAAATGAAAAGCCTGAAAAGAGGGTGCTACATCTGCTAAACAAATTGAGACAACAAAATGTCTAACTTCATATATTACATAAGTAAATGTAATATCCAGGAGATAAGCCAGAAACAAATTTATCATATTTTAATGTCAGAGTGTCTGAAACATGATCCACAGAAACTCTAAGAAGCTGTCTAAATTCAAGTAAAAAGACAGACATTTCATTTGTACGAATAGTGCATTATCTTATCACAGTTGTGCTTAATATGCCTGAGAAGACTTTGCCTCTAATAAAAGTATTAGAGCAAGATTCAGCTTGGAGATATAGCTATGAAGAGAAGAGTGTTTTGAAATGATCAAGAAACTAGTTACAGATGCACCAGCGCTAAAGTAATATGATGTGAATAAGCCAGATGGGTTGCAAGTTGTTACAAGTGCAATGGTCTAGGAGCTGTGAATTTATAAGATAATAGATCAGTTGCCTATGGGTCAAAATCACTTACAAATATTAAAAGAGATATGGCCATAGAGAAATTGAACCATTGACAGTGTATGGATATAACAAATTCAATGTTTATGTCTACACTAAAGAAATTCAGATGGAAATAAACCATAAATCTTTACAAAGCTTATTCAAAAACTGTTTGTACAAAGGACTTTTGAGACTTTGGTAGCCATTACTTAATCTTTCGGACTAAGACTACATTCAGTTTTGGTGAGTTTGAAGTGGAAATATCTAACTTTTTCTTTTTGGAGGTGAGAGAACCCACACAGACACAAAGAGAACATGTAAACTTTACATAGATATTGGCCAGAAGTCAGTATTGAATCCTATACCTTGTGCTTGGGAGGAGGAGAAGGCCTCCTCGAACTTGAACATATTCATATTTGTGAAGTTTCTGTGAGATAGTTTCAGTACAAGGAGGGCAATCTGTCTATACCAGGGTTTAGTGCCTATCACATCATCAAGCCCTCAGGTAACAGTGGTAGTGTATCTGTATTTGTCAGAAACACCATCCCCTCACTACAAATTAGACATGACACTACTAAGTACTCTGATAGATCTAAATCATTTTTAAAAAAATCTGACTATTACTTCATTGTTAGCTATAGATTCACATCAGTTTCTCCACAGATCATGAAAATTACCCTAACATCCTTGAGGAGTTATGTTTCAAACCAAGTACCTTCTTGTTTGGGGACTTCAGTTCCACAAGCATTGACTGGCACACTTATAACACTAAAATGGATATGTTCAATGTTTTCAGCACTTTGATAATGCAAATGTACTGGTACTGTGGGGTGTTCTTCATTCAGAAGCCAACAGGAGTAATCCTTCCATCTGTCTTTGGACTGCTGAGCAGATTGCTGCCCTTATGAATGGTGTCTGCTGACTATCTCCTTTATCTTTCTGCATTTGCCTTGTAACCTTATATAGTTCTGCTATGCCTTCTTGCCATTTGCTGACTCACTTTCCAGAACCTGGCACAGTTTCTCTGATGCCTTCTGCTTACCAGATGGAAGGAGCACTTCTAGCACATTCTGAATGAAAACACCAAACCCCCAAAATAGCTGTATTTCCCTATGCAGAACCTACAATGAAAGAGAAAGAAGAACCCAATTTAAAATACGTTAGAGCAGTGTGAAGGAAAATGAAGTCAGGGAAAGCAGCAGGTTTAGGTGAAGTCAGAGCAGATATGACATGATTAAGATGCTGGGTGAGTTAGGGGAGAAATAGCTCCTGATGGTACTCATTGGAGAGAAAGATGAGTGCAGAATTAACAATTTAGATGAACAGTTTTTATTTAGATTTGATTTATTTCTGAATTTAGTACAATTAGTCTGCTGTTTGCAATGAGACAGATAGTGAAGAAGTAACTGTTGATGATTCCTAGACTTTCAGAAATCATATGGCAAAGCTCCAAGAAATCTGATTTGGGCAGTCCTGTGATGGTTTGAAATCCCAGACACAGTGTGAGAATTATTCCAAGTGAGTGTGTCAGATCTCTGATCCTACTCCTGTTCATGTCAGTGATGGACTACAATATCAAACAGGTCAGAGGGGACAGATCAACAAATCTACTGTATGCAAAAAAATTTGCACTACAGACTCTGAACAGCATCTTCCACAAATGATAAAGGACTGGAATGCAAAACAGAAAGCACATGGGATGAAACTGAGAAACATATTCTGAGAAAAGAAAAAAATGTGTGGATCCACTGAATACAAAAAGACAGTTGTCATGATAGCAAATGAGGGAATCAGAATAAGCTGAAAAATGAGACTGAAAGGAAATAGTGGAACAAATTAAGTGTCAAATATCTGAGGGGTAGTTGAAGAGAATGGAAGTCTGACTAGGGAGATTAAAAGTAGAAAAAGATATGCTGCCAACTGGCACAGATTGCCACAGGTAATGTGTGACAGACGAATGATAAAGAAGCTGAAAAGTAAGGTGTACAAAACAGTGGTGCGACCAGTATTACTGTGTGGTACAGAAGCTGGGGAGTAAAAGTAAAGCAACTGAAGAAGCTTGAGGCGATGAAAATGAAGTGCCTTGGATGGGTACAAGTGGCACATCAGAGCAGGAGCCAAATTAGCAGCAGTTGCAGGAAGGTCAAGAATAAATTTCAGTAGTTTAGTTACAGGTGCAAAAAGCAAAAGATAATTTGGTGCAAACGATTTGTGAGAGACGGGAAGAAGGCAAAAGGAAATGAGAAGTCCAAGGTATGGATGCGTTGCATGAGAGAAGACCTATGCCAGTTATTCAGGCATGACTGTTGATGAAGATAAGTAGGAGAATCAGACTGAATCAAGAGAATTATCAACAGATGACATGATATCCCATGTAGAAAATGTGAAAATGGGGGGGTTGATGATGACTTTATTTGAAGATAAAGAAAACTACATTCATATTTCAACAGACTTTTAAAAATAATAGACTGAATTCACATTCTCATGCACTGTCATTATAACAAACTGAATCTTCATAGGTCTTCCTCATCTCAGGCATTTAATATTGTCATAAACAGAGACATCCCTGATGTTTGTATATGAAGATAGACCTGGAAAATCACTATCTGTTGTGATTTCCTCAATATACATGCCTGTGGACATCTCATTAAACTCTCCAGACTCACCACTGTCCTGGAGAATCTCTCTTTGTCTTTCAGTTCCTCTCAAACACTTGTCACTCATTTTGAGGAAACATCTATTTTTTTCTCAGGAGTTTACTTTCAGAAGTCTTGACTCCAAATGATCCCCTTAAAATATCTGTCTTAAATAATTTTGCTTCAATCACTTTTTTTTTTTTGCTCCTGTTTCCCATTAATCATGATGCCTGTCTCCCATTACTCATTTTCATTCTTCTTGGCATGAGATCCCCTGACCACTTCCAAACTCAGGCTGCCTGGGTCATAGTCAAGGTTTAATTCCTTTATGATAAATATAGGAATTGTATTTTTCAGCTAGTGATCTAAAGACCAGTATCTTACTGTGGGATATATCATATTCCAGCATTGCAATATGACTGTTATGTTGCATCTTTGCATTTTTATCAAACGCTTCACTCTCTGGATGTGTCTTTCAGCTTGACCAGTAAACTATGTATGGCATATTATTAAAATAAATATGCTAAAGCTCCCTTTTCTTTAAAAATATATCATGAATTTTGCACTGCATATTGGGGACTGCTGTCTGATTATTACAATGGCAGGAATACCATGTGTTACAAATATAGATTTCAATTCATTAATGATATACAGACTTGAAGTATTAACCTAAGAAAGTTTTGAGAAGTAATCAACATATATTAGGTAGATTTTGTCTTAAAGCTGGAAAAAAGATCTGTACCAACCCTGGAGCTAAATGTGATATCACTGGCTTTCTTGAATTATTATTTTGGTACAGTATATATATATATATATATATATATATATATATATATATACATATATACACAGCTCACTATATCACAACTGCTTTCATCTACATTGACATGGTCTTAGTGCCTGCTCTTTAAGTCCTAATGATCCCTGTAACTGGAGGTTTATTTACAGATGCAGTGTAAACTGAAAACTTATAACTTTAGTTTGAGCTAATATGTAGCTAGTGTAATCTAGCTTATGTGACCAGATAAAATATAAAAAATACTTAGGAGAGTTCAACGTAGTGTTTCTATGGAAAACAAACATACAGAAGTTCATCAGGTAAGTAGGCTGCAAAGAGATATTTCAGCATTGCTTTTTGTTGTATGCATGCATGTATATGTAGATCCTTTTGCACAGTAGGGCTTTCTTGACCTTAATGGCCACAAGATAATGCAGAGTATGCAGATCCCTGGCATGGACTTTAAACCTTATATATTATGGAAAACTAATTATCTATTAGTGTTGTATAAAAGGCTGTAACTTGAAAGCAAGAATTCAAACAGCTAGTTCCTCAAGTGGGTGGATGTTCATGTATTTAAGCAAGACCACTGCCTGAAGATTTGTGATTCCTGGAAATGGATGGTTCATTTGGAGCCTATGTTGGATGTGCCATGAAAGGAGATCAGGAGAAAAGTCTTTGCAGAGTTGAAATGAACACCTAGCCAAGGTCTGCAGCTGTGAGCTGTAACCTATAGATTGGTAGCTAGAAGGGCTGGGTGAGACTGAGCCTGAATGGAATAAAATTGGTGTTACCTCTAAAGACTGACAACTTCCATCTAAGGTACTGAGTAGTTAATGAAAATACCTGTAAGATTAACTGTAACAAGCCAAAGTAAGCTGTTTTAATTTCATATTTAAAATTAAACCTGCATTTTTAGGTACTTTGCCACAAGTATGGTTGAAGAAGTGACACTCTTCATAACAAATACTACTACTTTCCAATCAGGAAATTATCATTCTCTGTTTTTTATAAATATTAAGTAACATCATAAAGTGATTTAATTTTATAAATTTGAAAAATAAAACACCTTTCATAAAACTCTAGTAAAGACTAAGTCATTAGATGGTGATGTGTATGGTCTCATGGCTTAATTAGTTTATTTTCTAGCTGGAGGAGAAGACTTTCCCCCATAATAACAAGTATATTGTCTAGGATGACATAAGGTATATACAATAGGATCATATTATTCAGAGCTAACTCACAACATACTGGCAGTCTCTTTCTCATTTGTTTGCAGTACACGAAATTTAACAGCATTCTGGAATACAAGCAAAGTGCCCAACTGCTAGGGCAATAAGTAAAGCTCAAATGACAGGCCCAGCTGTATGGGATGAAAATAAGTGAATAACTATCCCTCCTTCTGTTGTGTAGGGTAGCCCTGAGGGTTCTGCTGCTTCAGCACTAGCGTTTGGTGGCAGCTGCAGGTACAGTCAATTTGCAGCACTGCTTAAGCTAGATTTGCAGCATTAGTATTCTTTGATTTGTGGGTGGTAGTGCAGATGTAGTGATGTTTCCAGGATATACTTTATATGAAGTCAGACAGATGCATATCAGATTTGTAAAAATAAAATGCCTCCATTGTCTTTGGCCTTTAATAATGCATCCATCCATCCATCCATCCATCCATCCATCCATCCATCCATCCATCCATCCATTCATCCATAACCCTTTTTTTCCATTTGTGCACATTGGGTCAGGGTGTCACATTAACAGTGACAGTCACCTAAACCCAGTTTTCATATTGTCTGGTGGTTATCCCAGCCATGGTTGTTCTTCCATACCACACACATGCGCACGCACTCACATATGTGGCCAGTTTAGTGTGTCCAATCTACCTCCTACATGTATTTGGAGTGTGGGAGGAAACCAGAGTACCTAGAAAAAGTCCACATGAACACAAAGAGGATGTTAAGAGTCGGCACAGAAGGTACCCTAGTCTGCATGTTCTTCATTAATGATAGCCCCCAGTATTCTACCATGCACTATCATTAGGAATATTATTTATGTGTAGTAAATGACAGTATGATTCCATTATGGGGTTATGGCATACATACAGGAACTAAAGATCAGTGAATGAAGGACTGGAAAGCAAAAATAAGTTGGCAGATTAGTACAAGAGAATTGCTGTCTAGCACCCACTAATGGCAGGAAAGAGAAAGAAGCTTTTTTTTATAAATTTGGAGCAGTAAACATAAAAATTGCATTGCTCCTGTTCTTGCAAAGCTAGAATACCTGCCACTATAATATTATTTTGTAGATTTTCTCTGTCAGATGAGGTATAACATATCGCAAGTCATACAAAAGTTATTTATACAGCATTACAAATTATTAAAATGTAGGTATAATGGCACAAAGTACATGAAGTCAGATAATATCAGTCATTATGTGCATGGGTGCAGAAAGACAATATACTACAGTACAAAGATAGGAAAATAAAAGAGAGTTAAATAATACAAGATTTGGAGATGCAAAAATCTAATAGAACAATGCAAAGAAGGTAAAAGAAAAAGTGGGCAGTAACAAAATATTGAGGACATTATGTGAAACACATGAAATCCTTTATTTGCTTGCTTTCTGAGATTACATTCTCAAACTAAAATTTGCTTTGAATAAAGTGTGAAATATACAGGTAGAAACCAATCATACATTTCAGACAGTCTTCAATAGTAGTAGTGCTATTATGTTATAAAGATCACGCATACAGTAGACTCCCTTTTATCCAGTCTCACTGGGACCGGACCTTAGGCTGGATAAACGAATGGCTGGTTAATCAGAAAAAAATCATACAAAATAATATTTATAGGTATAAGAATACTAGGATTTGTGTTTGTATGCATTTTTCTAATGAATATGAAGTCTAAAACTCAAATGTCTGTCATTATTTAGCCCAGAGGAGGTGGAGGTGTTGTTCTTCTCTGTTGTCTTTTGCTAGGACTACTGCAGACATTTGATGGCTGGTCAAAGAGGAGGCCAGTTAAAAGGAGGCTGGATAAGAGGGAGTCGACTGTAGAAGAAGTTGTGTCATCTGCAGAAAGAATCTTTGGTAAGTTCCCAGAGCAAAATCAGTTAATGAAATTCATAAAGGTAGTTGGTCTGTGATGGAGCATTATTACAAGTCTGATTTAACTGGGGACCACTAAATTACTAGAACTGACTTAGGAGTTCTGTTACGTAAATAGTATATAATCTAGTTTATTGAGTAGCCAATAGAAAGGCCAGGAGAAGAAAGAAAAGAAAGAGACTGATGCAAAAGTAATGACTTACAATTTCAAAGTCAGTTGAGAGACTATAAATGCAACAGTGATATAAGGACTATTATTAAGAATATAGTCAAAAGTCGGAAAAAGGAAGAAGAATATGGAAGCAAACAAAATAATGCAATGTCTGTGAAATGTACAATGCTCCTTAAAGAAAAGGCTGCATTTCTTGACGTTATCCAGAAAGTATCTCATTGATGTATTTTTTATTTCAGAGGACAGGAAAAAATATTGATAAGAGCCAGCAGATGCTAAATAGCACAAAATGTGTACTTTAATATGTAAAATATTCCATATAGCTGAGATCCTAACTACTTAGTGGTTAATTTAGAATAAGAGTTAAAGAGATCAGCACTTCATTTAACATTACATGCACTAGTACGATGCCAAGGATGTCACTACTAAAACTGACTCCTCCATGGGCCTTCAGTATGCCAAGCATTTCTTCTACAGGTAATGGGGATTCTAACTGCAGAGGACCTTAAGGTTGCTATACAGGACAGAAGTATAATATAAATCAGGAGGTAGTAAAACTACCTTGCATGGCAAGTGAACACTTAATTTCTCCAGCAATGGCAGTAAATGGTTCAGTCCAAGTCACACATTGTGCTGCACATTGCACCTCCCTTGCGGCAGCTCCATTTGGTTTCTCCCTTCCATTGCAGTTACTAATGCAAATTCTCAACATCATAAAAGGAAAATCAGGCAGTATGTTGACTGGAATCCTTACTATTTTCAGGCTGTGCAAGTAAAGTTATTAAGAGCAGCAATCTCATTTCTGCATACATGACACTTATGTAAATGAAGAGTCATAACCTTTTTAGTGTGTGTGTGTGTGTGTGTGTGTGTGTGTGTGTGTGTGTGTGTGTGTGTGTGTGTGTGTGTGTGTGTGTGTGTGTGTTAACTGCTCCATACTACCTGCCTCTAGATTGCAAATAATTCCACAAATATAAACTCAGGTGTAAAGGATTGACCATGGCAGTTTTGTTTTAGTTATCTAAAGTGTGGAAGAGCTACTGATGCAAACTGTAACTTTTACACTATCACTACCCACATACGAAAATAAGGCCGATCTTACTATTTTGGTAAATAAGTGTGAATGAATGTAAAAAGCCATAATTAAATAAGCAGAGATGTGTTTTTCAATGTGCTGTAATTGTCATTATGCAGGGTGATGTATTTGTGAACACATTTATATATCTGCTTTCCAATTCTAATTTCAACATTTGAAAAGGACAGCATTTTCAGTATATTAGCCAGTTTATGGCTTTGCTATATTTTAATAATGTGGAAGTTAATGAAGGAAGAAAATGTGATGACTGTCCATTGTTTTTACTACAATTGTTGAAACAGTCCATGCTTGTGAGACAAAAATTATAGGTTTGATAGCATTTTTCTTAACTTCCCAAACTGTTATGCAAGCAATTTATGAAAAAAAAAACAATAAAACTACTGTGTACAGTAAAGATTGTAACACTATTACTGCTGTTTTAGGACTGAATACACAACAAAAGAGTTTTCTTGAAGTAGGCCATTAACAGTTATAAATAACATAATGCCAGATTCATGAAGAGCTTGATTAAATATTATAAAAATCTGGCCCTTTTACAGTAGTATTTTTACAAAAATTATAACAAACATGTCTGAATGCCTGACAGAGATTCTTAACTTTTCTTCACCCTCTTTAAACCCCAAACACAGATGATTTATGAATGCAATTAATTTTGCTGCAGCAGCAGACCTTCAGCTATTTAAAGCTCAGCCTATGGCATAAAGCCCCACATTCTGATGGGGCTTGGCACACACCTGATAGAAGTGCCAACAAAATGTCATGGGCCAGATGTATAGTTTCTTTTCAGTGCACTTCATTTTATTTGTATTAGAAAGTGAAGTCATTGCATGGTACATACTGGTAGAAAGCTTTCTGTTGGAACACTACTCCATTTTATAATCATGAAATTCACAATGATGCAAGGATGCTTCCCTTTCTTTTGGAAGGCTTGTGCAGAGTTATTTGTCATTATTATCCATCTGAGATTGTGAAGGGCATAAGCAGCCAAATTAAGTGCATTCTTTATGGATTAAACTATTTAAAGATTACTGTCCTGTTTACTATAAAAGTTTTTAAATATTATAGTGCCAGGCGGTGATAATGCTTTAAAAGACATAAGCTGAAAATATTATGTGTTCTTTGGCAGTTTTCCATAAGATGTGGCAAAATGTGTTCCTAAAGTTATTATTGTGTGTGAAATATCACTTGGGTCTGTATACTACCTTAATTCATGAAAAAATATGTTTTCATTCTGCAATGCTTAATTTTTTTTTTCAATTGATTTATTAATTTATTTTCTACTGGAGAGTCCATGCTTTCTTCATTTACTGATACCGCTATCTGTGTGACTTTCCTTCTTACTATGGCAGACTTTCTTTCTTCAGTGTGCAGTACTTTTTTGAAATAGGGTTGCGACTTCTCGTCTAGATGCTGAAGATGTCCTATCCGTGCATTGTGGTTCTTGGTTCATTGGAAGTGAAGGAAAAAACATCTCACATTAACTGTTTCCTGTGCTTCTCAAAATGGCATGATAGTAAAACTTATAGCATGCATCAAAGTGTGAAGATGCAGAATGCTGACATTTTAAGTACAAGGCACCAGTTAAGAGCTGTATGATTTCTAACATCTGCAGCTCAAAAGAACAATTAGAATACTGAAAAATTCCACCCTATGTGGTCATTTACAGCCCTGTGTATGAATTTTTACTGGACATCAGCAAAGGAGTTAATTGTTCTAAACACAGTTGAAAGTAGAACCATAAACTGAGTTTGCATTGTTATTTATATATAAGCTTAGGATATCAGTCACTCTATTACTAAGGACTCTCTGGTTATGGTTAGTTTACATTCACACGCAGGACCCTGTTTTGCCTTTCATGGGGTGCGTCTGTGGTAGGTGCCTGCTTTCTCACTTCACCCTTTATTACTTCCTTAGATTTTATTGTCATAAGCTTACAAAGCCTTTTACCATTTGGGATTCATTAGCAGGCACAGAAGATACAGTGAGACCTAGTCACCATCCAAATAGCAGGTAAATATACAGATTTGGGTTCTACTTAACTGCCATGGAGTGAAATTAATTTTTGGAATGTACACATCTTGCATGTACATAGTACCTAAAGAGTCCAGCCTTCACCACAGGTGTGTAACTGGGTCTTGTAGTGGATCCCATCTACAGTATATATTCAAATGCAAGAAATGTCCATAGTTAGACTGGTATTAATGATGATTTATTTGCAGTATACTGACATCACATTTGTTACCAAGATCTGACTTGATATAAGTTTTGACCCTCGCCTGACATTCTTATGTCTTCATGGTCTTACAGCAAATCAGTACCCCAGATGTGAAACCACCTGGGGAAGGTATTTTTATTAAAATGGGCTGCACATAATTAAGGTCCTATGCAGAAGTACTGACATCTTTGAATATGTTATGGGAGCAGACACAAATGATAGGTAGTTGCTTACCCAGTAATGTAAAAGCCTGCTTTCAGGAGTTCTTAAATATCCTCACTGACTCACTGTGAATACACTCCAACTGGCTTATCATGGTGGACTTGAACTTTTGGGTCAGCTATGATTCTTTGGCTCTTGCAAGAAGACTGGGATCTATAACAAAATGTTTTGGATTTGTGTAGGTAGCTACCAATGTTAACAACAAGCATGGCCACTTGGACTTGGTGTGGCCACATCAGGCCTGAAGGGAAAATCGGTCCTTTAGGTTAGACCACCATTTAGTCTGCTTCGGCCTCATAGCACTGTGTGTTTCTCCTCTGTTGATGACCACATCAAGTACACAAATGTATCCAACATTACTAATACTGTTTCATTTCCAATCATTGACCTGTTCTTTCCTGCCTGAATTATGAACAACCCTGAGCTGCTAATAACACATTATAACAGCTGTGCAACTAAGGCTTTAGATCATTTCACCCATCTTTATGCACACTGTGCCTCTACTGGGCTGAGGGAGCTATACAGTAGGATTCTGTGTTGGATGGCAAACAGGACAAATGGATGGTGGATCTCAGTGCAGTTACCAGTCAGAGGTATCAGAGATCTCTTGTAAAAATACTCAATGTCTATCACGGGAGAGCACTGCTGTGAGAAACTGACCAGCAAGTATCTTTTGAGTTGTTCAAAACTTAGTTGTATTACTTTAATGATCACTTAGGAAGCTTTTACTACTTCTAACTATAACTTAGATGCTTGATTTTTTTTTTGCAGACAATGTGTACACTTTGGGGTGAGAAGTACATCGGGGGCATGAACTAGGTGTGAACTGGTTTCCTAAACTTGAAGGCTCCATGGCATAAAGGAATAAAGCCATGGCTGTTTTCCAAATAACCCTAGTTCAATAAGCAGTCCTGGTACTGGACAGTCAGTGTATGCAGGTATAGGAATAATGAGACATGAGCCTACTCACTTCTCTCAAGAGTGTGGTCTTAATATGCTGGTGGGACTCGTCATTACTTGCCTCATGGAGATGGGGAATCAGGAAATTGGCGTATACAGCAGAACTGGGTATGTGAAGAGGACCTCGTAACAAGCAGTACTGGAGGAGCTAGTATGTCTGGGAAGCCTCCACATACACATACATATCAGCTCATCAGCTGGTTCCCTATTATACGATCAAAAGATGCATTCTTTTGAATGTGTCTTGATCGAACTTGAAAGCACAAAATGGCAAAATACCAAAACGGCATATAAGCAAATTCTTTCCCTGGGAAAGAAATTGCTTGGCCGCCTTCGTTATTTTGCCGTTTTCATCAATGTAGTGTGATCTCAGAGTTGGTATATTTAAGTAGGGGTGTGGGGGGGCACAGAACCCCACGTCAGGAGGTGTGGGGGGTGAAGCCCCCCACTTTATGTAATGTTTTAAAGTTTTTTGTTTTTTTTTTCTTTTTTGGAACAGCAATTTTTTTTCCATGGGAAAAAAAATCACTGTTCTAAGTGTTCGGGATAGTAAGCTTTCGCTTACATGGGGTCGATAAATCAGCATTTGCTTTTTTTAAGCATTTGCTGATTTAATATAGACCCCATCAGTTAGTCACAGTATGGCAGTGACTCCCACATCACCTTATTCCCTAGTCATTGGCAGTATAGTGCAACCCATGTAAGCCATAAGGATATTTCACCTAGGCAAGCAAGAATCTCCAGTAAAGGAAATAATCAGGATATGCTCAAATGGAGGCAAACAGCCCCTAAGGTAGAACTAAATGGCTGTAGAGGTAGGAGCACACCATGTGCTAGAGGAAACACTGATGTCAGTAGCAGTTAAACCTAAATTAGAAGCATAGATTAGCAGCAAATAGATAATGGTGCTGGAGTGTGAGGTAGATATACAAATCTGTTGAAGAAGAAGAAAAAACAGGATCTAGGCTGAGTATGAAATCCTCAATTTCAAGTTTGTGCAGTTGCTTGCAAGTTTATACACATTACTTGTGAACTAGATCTTGTGATAACCAACCAAGCTATGTATATTGTGCTTGCATGGCCTTGGTTCATAGCATATAACTTTAGAAGTACTTAATTCTCTTTGAAGGCTAGTGTTTTACCTTTCTCTTTAAAGGAGATCACATTATTACTTAATAATTTTATTATAGATCCATGCATTCTAGATTCTTACTACTCTGCCCTTGAACTTTTACTTTGTTGTGAAGGTTACCGAGAAAGTGATGAATAAGAAGCCTGGATCCTTTTTAGAATCTCATTGACTCTGGAATCCATTTCACTTAGGTCTCATGGCATGCCATAACACTGAGGCTTCACTCATCTGAGAGCTTAATGATCAATTTTTGGCTACAGATCAAAGAACCTACCTATTACTAATCCTTCTAAATCATACAGTTTGAAAAGGCTGACTAAACAGTCCTTTTTGAATGCTTGAAGAACTACTGTAGGGTATATGGCAAATTCTTTGAGTAATTTCTTTCCTACCTCTCTGGATGCACTTACTGGATGGCTTCAGAGTGTAAGTTTCTTCCCCAGCTTCACTCCCTGTTGTAAGTTCTACAAAGCTGCATATTGGATCTTCTTTCATTTACAAGGTATGTGTCTCCACCTGTTAATCAAGTCTGAAAGAAACATTCACAGTATAGCTGCTATGCAGATGATACACAGACATAGCTCTTCTTCTCCCAGAAACTCTTTGATCGTAGTGAAGGCTGTGCATATGGCATCCTTTCTTGGATGAGTATAAATAAACTTAAATTCAACCCATCCTGGACTGTTACTGTGACATTTCTCCTCTGGGACAGTGATCAAGGAGCCTCAGTCCTCACCACTGACACTGGTGGGGGAATGTTCACTGTGAGAAAAATAGATATTTGCACTGTTTTCAGATACAGATCTCTGTACCAAGTGCAATTTCCCTTAAGAGCACACAGGGAATGCACACTCCAATCCTGTGGTTGGACTTTCTTGCTAGGCCCCAAATAAGACTCCTCACTGACCACTATAGAGCTGAATCCTTAACTGGGTGTTTCAAGCCAGGCCCTCCATCATGCTCTTTATGAAATCAGTCCTCTCAGTGTCCCAGTTCAAAGTAGCTGTCACACACACACATACTCTCTTTGAGATTTGATTTACACACACACACACACACACACACACACACACACACACACACACACACACACACACACACACACACACAAACACACACACACACACACACACACACACACACACCTGGCATGGCTTACCTGCTCTGCCACCTCCACCTAGACTATAAGGTAGATTTACTGCAACCAGAACACCCAAAGCTAGTTACTTTAAGGCTCTTATTAGTGTGCCCAATTACACTTAGTAAAATTAATACTTATACAAATGGTAGTGTTTAACCAAGCAGCAAGACTTTCAGGAACATGGAGCCACAGTGCCACTAAATAAATGCAAGTACTGTCAAAGGTTAAATATTTTCTAAAAGACCAGCCACAATGAAGGGTTTAGATATATTTAAAAATAAACAAAAAAACATGAGAATACTGAATATCTATTTACAATAAACACCAGAGTTTCAATCACATGAAATATAAAAACAACACAGACAGAAAGACTCAGACAGATAGAGAAAAAAAAACAACATTTAGTTAATCTCACTATATTTTTCTGACTGAAAAATTACTATTCCCTAGTTACTTACTAAATCAAGGCAAGGTTAACATTGGATGAGTGTCTTGTCAGGTCCAAAAACAGAGTGCACTTCCTACATCTCTCATTAGTATTCAAATACTATTTCAGTACTGGCTACAGAATGATATCACATCTGGCCACCTGACTCTGTGTTTCCCACACTACCCCCTCACTAGAAACTGAGCCAGGCTCTGGCACTGATGTGTCACAGTACACACATAGAGCTTTAGCTAAAGGTTATTACAGCATCTGGAAACTGTAAAGCAATTCCAACACTTCCACCCTTCCTGCAGAGACTAGCAAGCAATTCTCTGGCTGCATTCAGACCTGTGAGATAAACTCTTTATGGCCTAAACCAAGTTATTTAATTTCAGGCTATTTTTCTTAGGGTTAGCTGGCTGAGCTTAACCCCTTCTCTTCTTTTCTGTTAAAATGCATGCATTCATCAGTTACAGCAATGCAGTCTTGATATACATGTATATTTCTTTTCTGTCCAGCAGAACCCACTGTTGATACATTTTTTGCACAAGCAACTTTACAAATACACTTTTAACACACGCATCTGTACAAACCAGTTTGATATTCAAATGGCATATAATTCTTTACAAAACTCCAGCTAGCTATGCTGCCATATGTTTCACATGCACTGTCCTACTCCCCACCCCCTCTGCACAACTGGCACTATCTCACATCATTACAGTTGCCATGGAGAACATTTTAAGCCATTGTCAGCTCCTTGCTTTATTCTACATATAGTTTGTGGTGGAGGCAAACTCATGTTTGTTTCCAAGAAGCATAATCTCAATGTGGTATTCGATTAAATACTTTGCTCAACTTAATGATAGTAATGCAGACCAAAGTAATAGGCTGACCAACTTACTGCAGCATCCTTTTCCTGGAGTTTCCTAACACTGTACTTGAAGGGTGACAGCAGGTAAAGAACTGAATAATTATATTCCTTACTGGATCTTCTTGATATTTAGGTCTTGGCGTTATCCAGTCCCTGAACCATGGGATTCACTACTTCAGCAGCTACAGGAATTAGTTACTATTTCTGCTTTCCTGTTTATGACTTCCAAAAAGGTTTTAAATGGTAGATAATGTATGTTTTGCTGTACTGTACTGGTTATTTGTCTCACTTTACTTGTTTTTATCTTGCTCTTTGGAAGTTTTATATGCATAGAAATTAAGGGGTTGATGAATGAAGAGAATGAGGGGGATAGAAGGTTGGATGATGTGAGGATAGTGAATCATGAGGTACAATGGATTAGCAAGGAGAAAGTAAGGATAGCCATGAAGAGGATGAAGAATGGAAAGGCTGTTGGTCTAGATGACATACCTGTGGAAGCATTGATGTGTTTAGGTGAAATGGCAGTGGAGTTTTTAACCAGATTGTTTAATGAAATCTTGGAAATTGAGAGGATGCCTGAAGAATGGAGAAAAAGTGTTTTGGTACCGATTTTTAAGAATAAGGGTGATGTGCAGAGCTGTAGTAACTACAGAGGGATTAAACTGATCAGTCACAGCATAACGTTATGGGAAAGAGCAGTGGAAGCTAAGTTAAGAAGGGAGGTGATGATTAGTGATCAGCAGTATGGTTTCATGCCAGGAAAGAGCACTGCAGATGTGATGTTTTCTCTGAGAGTGTTGATGGAGAAGTACAGAGATGGTCAGAAGGAGTTGCATTGTGTTTTTGTAGACTTAGAGAAAGCATATGACAGGGTGCCTAGAGAGGAGTTGTGGTATTGTATCAGGAAGTCTGGAGTGTCAGAGAAATATGTAAGAGTGGTACAGGATATGTACGAGAGTAATATGACAGCTGTGAGGTCTGTGATGGGAATGATGGATGTGTTTAAGGTGGAGGTGGGGTTACATCAAGGATCAGCTCTGAGCCCTTTCTTATTTGCAATGGTGATGGACAGGATGACAAACGAGATCAGACAGGAGTCCCCGTGGACTATGATGTTTGCACATGACATTGTGATCTGTAGTGAGAGTAGGGAACAGGTGGAAGAGACCCTGGAGAGATGGAGATATGCTCTAGAGAGAAGAGGAATGAAGGTCAGCAGGACTAAGAATATATGTGTGTGAATGAGAGGGAGGATAGAGGAATGGTGAGGATGCAGGGAGTAGAGGTGGTGAAGGTGGATGAGTTTAAGTACTTGGTATCAATAGTTCAGAGTAATGGTGAGTGTGGAAGAGAGGTGAAAAAGAGAGTACAGGCAGGATGGAGTGGGTGGAGAAGAGTGTCAGGAGTGATTTGTGACAGATGAGTACCAGTAAGAGTGAAAGGGAAGGTCTACAAGAGGGTAGTGAGACCAGCTATGTTATATGGGTTGGAGACAATGGCATTGACAAAAAGGCAGGAGTTTGAGCTGGATGTGGCAGAGTTAAAGATGTTAAGATTTGCACTGGGTGTGACGAGTGTGGACAGGATTAGGAATAAGTATATTAGAGGGTCAGCCCAGGTTGGAAGGTTTGGAGACAAAGCCAGAGAGGCAGGATTACGTTTGTTCGGACATGTGCTGAGGAGGGATGCTGAGTATATTGGGAAAAAGATGCTAAGGATGAAGCTACCAGGTAATAGGAAAAGAGGAAGGCCTAAGATAAGGTTTATGGATGTGGTGAGAGAGGACATACAGGTGGTTGGTGTGACAGAGCAAGATGCAGAGGACAGGAAGAAATGGAAACAGATGATCCACTGTGGTGACCCCTAATGGGAACAGCCGAAATAAGATGATGATGATATGCATAGAAATTAAGCTGAGTGACTGATACTGTAGCCATAATATTGCATGGTTAAGCAAATGAGAAGTCAGTATTATTACTGATGTGAGACAGTATGTGGAAAAATTATATATGTTTATATATTTTTCTGTCATACTTCTCTGCTTAATTTATACATAAACACTGATGTGACCCAACAAATGCATTGTACTTCTTTCAGTGTTTCTCACCTATTCTTTGCTTGCACAGAATAATTCCTGTAAGATTTTGCTTTGAATTCTTGGGGTTACTATCAGTTCATCGAAAAGTCAGCAGTTCGAACACCATATGTTCGAACTGTGACATTCAAAAACTGATTATCGCGAAGCCGCGGAACACTGAATTTTTTCCCAGGGAAAGAATTTGGTGGGCTGTTTCTGTGGCTTCGCTACATTCAGTACTGTGGTGGAAAGTTATGGGTCGGCTTCAGGTAAGTGAGCGATTGTACAGACGTTAGGGTTAGGTCGCGGGTTAAGTGAGTTAGGATTAGGGCACGGGTTAGATGAGTTAGGGTTAGGGCGCGCGTGAGGTGGGTGTGCGATAGTGACAGACATTAGGGTTAGGGTGGGATAGGTGAGTTAGGGTTAGGGCATGGGTGGTGGGTGTGTGATAGTGACAGACTTCAGGGTTAGGGCGGGAAAGGTGAGCTAGGGTTAGGGCACGGGTCAGCTGAGTGTGCGATAGTGACGGATATTAGAGTTAGGGTTTGGGTTAAGGTAAGTGGATAGATAGTAGTGTATGTACAGTTTAGTATAGGATCAGATGTAGGATTTTAAGTGTATGTGTGTGAATTGCTGTTTTTTTGGTGTGCTTGTGTTGTGTGTGTGTTTCTTGGAACAGCGATTTTTTTCCCTGGGAAAAAAGTCGCTGTTCTAAGACTTCAATGTTTTTGCACTTCGAGGTTAGAAGTTCGAACATATGGTGTTTGAACTTCAGCTGTTTCAGTGAACTGATATAGACCTGAATTCTTGTATTCTTGAGTAATGTATGCCCCTATTGCTTCTTGAGGAACACTGTTTTATCTCTTCTTAACATTTGCAGTGAAGAGGAATTTCTCCTTGAATCCAATAAGTTTTCCATATTTTAGTATTATGCTGTTGTCTTTTGTTCTGCTATTTCCCTTGATAAAGTATGGTACTGGGATTTTAGCAATGTTGTAAGGTACTGTAACAATAGATCTCCCAGGAGAGGCCATTGTAACATTAAATCTGATAAGTGAAGGCCCATCCTCAGTAACTTGTTGAACAAAGGCTGTAGGCAGTAGGACCAACTTAGCACACCAATATTTCCCAGGTAGCTAATTATCATTACCCTATAATGCAACAAATTGTTCTATTCCATAACTTCTCTTCTGCATAAAGAGCTAAGGCAGACATCTGTTTATTCTTACAGAACTTACAGTCAGTTTTGTCTAGTACTTCATTTTTATAGTATTTTCTAGAGCTGTTTGTGTTTGTACATTTGTCCCTCAGCAGATGATCTTGTTAAGGTTGTTACATTTTTAACTTATTTGTTCTAAATGATTTGCTTTTTGGGCAGCTGTCCCTGTTTTAAATTAGAGCACAAGTTTCAGTGGTATGCCTATGGGTGTGAAAAAAATCTCTCCAGGATAGGTGTAAACAATGTCTCATTTTTGGGGGGAGACTTCTACTCCTTATAAATGTTCAGTTTATGTTGAACTGTGTTTCTTAACTCTCCATCAAAGAAGAGGTAAATTATAGCCTCATCCATACATGAAAATGTTATCAGCTTGGATTTTTGTGGGAAAAGAGTCCATTATTTTGTTTTACTTCATCCTCAGCTTCAAGATAATCTGAAACATTGCTGAATAATGCTTAAAGAGTTAATGATAGAAAGTGCCAAAAGAAGCCTAAGATTCATGAGTGCTCATGTATCTCCTCTCTGGTATCTCAGGTAGCAACTAAACACATGTAGCCTTCATTTCAAAAAAGTAATATTAAAATTATTAGGAAGTCTCTGTTTCATGAAACAGTCAAAATGTATATATTTTGCATTTGTGACTGTAAGACAAAGTTGTTACTAGGACAGAAAGAAAGGGGCAGCTGCCCTGAGTGCATGATTTTAGGGTCAGAATATGGGTCCTATCAAATAATTGAACAGCCACATTGTCAAACATGATATGGTTGAACTCATATCGACAGTGCCGTCCATCGAAAAAAAATCGACACAAACACAACACCCACACACACCACAAAACTGCTTTTGCAGGGAGGAAAGCCTCCTTGCACCCCCACACCCCCTGCTAATTATATATACCAACTCCGAGATCACACTACAGTGGGGAAAAGGGCAAATTAGTTTGATCCCTACTGTGGCGAAAGTAGGTACTGCCAGCACAGCTAGCTGGAATGTTGTGAATAATTATATGTCATTTGTGAATATCAACCTAATTTATATAAGATGCTTCTGTTACAAATGTATTAGAACTGTATGTCATGTGTATATCAAACTGCTCTTTACAGATATTTGTGTTGAAAAGGTATTTCTAAAGTTCTGTGTTTAAAATGTATCCACAGCGTGCCATACTGGAAGAGAGCAGACATGTACATACACTATTGTAACTGTTTACATGTATATATTTTAACTGTGGAAACTGGAATACAAGAGGATAACCACAGTCCAGCAAACTTTAGAAAAATATTTGAAATTAAATTACTTTCTAGGCTAGGCCATAAAAGAGGCTATCTCTCAGGTTTCAATACAGCGAGAGACACAAAGTCTGTACTAGGAAGCTTTCTGTATTGCCCTTAGGGTAAACTAATTGCTACTTTGGAAGCATGAAGGACTACAATTGTTTTATGACTTCCAGCATCTCCCAAAGATCTGACCAAAAGCCCTTGTATGAATATTTTTCCAGGTAGATGCTAAATACTGCCAGCTTCAGCAATGGGGGTTTGCATGAGAACCATAAGTCAGATGACCAGAAATTATGTCATTCTGCAAGCTATCTCAGCATTAATATTTTAGATATTATTTTGAGATGTCTCTTAGTGAGACAGGCCATTCTGCATTCTGTTTTGGACCAGACAGCAATAAGAACCATTCACCAGATCTGCCTTGCTCTAATGAAATAAGTTTCTATGGAACAGTATAACTCTCTTAGATACAGTCAGGAATATGCAAAGCTTAGCTTAAATTTTATTTTTCTTTATTTGTGCGAGCCTATAGTGCAATATTATTTTATATATTTCCTGAGGTTTTGAACTGTGAATTTATATTTAGTATTGTCTTGTTCTTTTATTATTTATTATTAAATATATTTAAACCTTTCATTGTGGCTGATCTGTATAGAGATATTTAAGTTTTGAAAGTACTTGCATATTTATTTGGTGACACTGTGTGGCCCACTCCTAATAGCCTTGCTTTTGGTCAAACTACCACTTGTGTTATTACTAATATTACACAGTAAGTTTGGACACCCTTTGTTAAGGGCCATAAGATAGCTGACAGGAGTGACTGGTGGCAGTGAAAACTACCTTATAGTCGGGGAAGAAGGGATCATGGCTAGTAAACCTGTGCCAGCCTTTCCCATGTGTGTGTGTGTGTGTGTGTGTGTGTGTGTGTGTGTGTGTGTGTGTGTGTGTGTGTGTGTGTGTGTGTGTGTGTGTGTGTGTGTAATATAACCTCAAAAAGTATATGTGTCCATTACTTGAGCAGGGGCACAAAGTACTGGTTAGACAGAGTGGGTGCTGGGGGTCTTGGCTTGGTCACTCATCTGAGATCTCAACTCTATAGCTGTGCCAGTGGGGAGTCTTACTGGGGATCTGGTGGGAAGAGGGAGAAACCAGACCCAGCTGAGTGTGGTCTCTGTGTGCTCTTAAGAGAAATTGCATTTGATGCAGAGAGCTACATCTGGAAATACTGTTTGTGTACCTGTTATCCTCTCAGTGAACATCCCCCACTGTTGCCAGTGGTGAGGATTGAGGCTCCTTGATTACTGGTTGGCAGTGGTGGGTCATCACACCTATCAATGCGATCTCAGTTACAATGGTTCAATGGACTGGATTGTCGATGATATTTGTTCAAACATATCACATTCAACAATCTGTCCATTCTATAATTTAATAGAGATCCATTAGGATATTGCAGCTTCCTAAACAAATGCATTTTTTAAGTCTTCAACCAACCTTTTTTTTATCCTCAACTTAAAGTTGATGAAATGCACAGGGTGCCAGATGACAGTTTAGAGAGTCTCTACCTGCAAAATCAGTTGCCATAATGTTGGGTTTCAGCCTTCAATGCAGAAATTTTTGATCCTGAAACAAGGCCCACCCCTGTTTTTTTTTTTTATTTCAGTCATGACAAGTTTGAACAGACCTAATTTCACATTTAACTAAAGTTTTGTGGAGCATTCCTCTCTCATGTTTTTAGTAGTGAACAAGTGTAGAGAGTTGACCATCTCCTAAAATCTCCACAGAGACTTTCCTCACCAGTTTCCATGTTGCTGGCATCAGTCCCAAAAATACTGACATCAGCTGGAATGGCATGTGTATAGATGTCTCAACTTAGGTCATTTGCAAGGTTAACTTAAACATTGTCACCATCGACCTTATAGTTGGTCTTGAGGTCCCTGAAGGTGATGCTGTTGACCTTGATAGTCACTTGAGGTTTGTTGGACTCGAGCCATTGGTACCTATTTCACTCTCCTCATTTTTGGCACTTGTGTTTGATTCTTTGGCAGTGATGTCCTGGAATATGACTCAAGTTGCTTTTCAGACAACACAGCAGTTGGTGCCAATCCATATCATAAGCCTGGAACCATCATTACTGTTGTGTATCCTAGATTATACCATGTTATGATGTCAGCATTTCCACAGCATCAGGATGAGGATGGATCAGAGGCCCTACAGACTTTAGTTTAGAGCAAGATGGGCTGAAATTCTTCCAAAGCTCCCTCAGACCACTTTAGTCGCTTGAAAAAAGTCTTCTTCTTCTTCAGACTGTCCTCCTCCAAAGGTACACAAGAAAGCTTCATACAAATGAAAGCACATATATTCACGTGCTAAATCTTCCACTGTTGATTGGAATGATAATGAGGAAACAAAATTCCCTTACGTCCCCTCCTGATGACCCCAAATATGTGGAGGTTATGGAGACAACATATCAGTGAGGGGGGCTGGCATACTGGCCTCCAGTCCTTCTCACAGCAAATCTTACAGAAAACTTTCAGGTCTACTCAACAGTCATCTTAGGTGGTCCTGCAGATATCCAACATTTTAAAGGTTGCTACAATTGCCACTTGAGAGAAACAAATACATTAGTCCTAGTAACCTGAAAAAGCAGAACATGACCTGTGCTTCCCAGGAAAATAATTTTCTGGTTCAGGGATACTAATGTGGATAATTTGGTGTACCAGATAAGGGGTTTGTGGTGTTAGACCAACTGTGGAAGCACAGGAATGCATTCTCAACTTCTTTCTTTAGAGGTGTTCAGTTACCTGGTTGAATTTCAAAGAGATGTAGTTGATGAAATACACCACATGATAAACCAAATGTCTAATGGACCTGTTAAAGACAACCTGCTATCCTAATCAGTAATGGCATCCAGTATAATAAACCTTATGGTATGGGTTTGTGATAATCCAAACGTGAATTACCTGCTATGGCCATGGGATCTGCCACAGCAATTTGCTGGCACATATGACTCTGGCTGACCAACTTTGGCAAGGGTACCTAAGTGCCTTTATGAATGTCCCACTCACATCCTGTCTTGCCTTATATAAGTGGTACATTTTGAGTTATCTCTGCTTAATATCAGAGCTTTGGCCAGCTAACATCTACCTGAAGTCAGCTGGATGTATAAGTGAATTTAAGTACACTTTTATCTGTTCTTTTGCATATAGTACTGTATTTAATTTATTTATTTGTGTTTTTCACTGAATATTAACTCAACTGAAGTTGTGGCTGTGTCTCTACAGAGTACTTTTTAGAATTTCTGTGTAGCCATTGATAGCAGTGGGGGGTTGTTTCAGCTCATCACTAACATCCTGTCTTGCCTTATATAAGCGGTACATTTTGAGTTATCTCTGCTTAATATCAGAGCTTTGGCCAGCTAACATCTACCTGAAGTCAGCTGGACGTATAAGTGAATTTAAGTACACTTTTATCTGCTCTTTTGCATAAAGTACTGTATTTAATTTATTTATTTGTGTTTTTCACTGAATATTAACTCAACTGAAGTTGTGGCTGTGTCTCTACAGAGTACTTTTTAGAATTTCTGTGTAGCCACTGATAGCAGTGGAGGGTAGTTTCAGCGCATCACTGACATTCTGTCTTGCCTTATATAAGTGGTACATTTTGAGTTATCTCTGCTTAATATCAGAGCTTTGGCCGGCTAACATCTACCTGAAATCAGCTGGACGTATAAGTGAATTGAAGTACACTTTTATCTGCTCTTTTGCATATAGCACTGTATTTAATTTATTTATTTGTGTTTTTCACTGAATATTAACTCAACTGAAGTTGTGACTGTCTATCTACAGAGTACTTTTTAGAATTTCTGTGTAGCCATTGATAGCAGTGAGGGGTAGATTCAGCTCATCACTAACATCCTGTCTTGCCTTATATAAGTGGTACATTTTGAGTTATCTCTGCTTAATATCAGAGCTTTGGCCGGCTAACATCTACCTGAAATCAGCTAGACGTATAAGTGAATTTAAGTACACTTTCATCTGCTCTTTTGCATACAGTACTGCATTTAATTTATTTATTTGTGTTTTTCACTGAATATTAACTCAGCTGACATTGTGGCTGTCTCTCTACAGTTAGTTCCCCAACCTCCCTGTTCTTGTTTTGGTATTAATGTTGGTGGCTTTGAAATTGCCCACCCCTCTTGTAGATTTTTATTTGGATACTCCTTCTGTGCCCATCTCATTTGCTCACTCAACTGAGTGCAGTGAGATCATATTCTGATTTCAGGCACTCCTACTGTGTACAAAGAGAGCATCTGGGAAGGACAACCCCTGTAACCTCTTAATCCTGGTCTGTTCCTTCCCTCAAAAAAAAAAAAATATATATATCTATATATATATATATATATATATATATATATATATATATATATATATATATATATATGTATGTATGTATGGGTCTACCTGATAACACAGACATGCTAAAACACTGACAACGAAATCACCGACACCACAAAACCAAAAGTTCAAAAACACAAAAATTTACATGCCTGACAAACCACAATCCCGACAATCAACAAACAAAACAAATCCCCTGTCCAAAAAGCACACACACAACACAAGCACACCAAAAACCTTACAAACCTACACTAAACCTTACATACACAACTATCTATGCACTAACCTTAACCCAAACCTTAATCCTAAGGTCCGCCACTATCGCACACTCACCTAACCCACGCCCTAACCCTAACTCACTTAATCCGCCCCTAACCCAACAGTCTGTCACTATCGTACACTTACCTTAACATGTTGATGTTCTCAGCACTGGGATTTTCAACTGTCGATTATCTCCATTGTCGATCTTCTGGTGTCGGTGTTCTTATCGTCAGCATTGTGGACTTTTGGCATTATCAGGTAGACCTATATATACATATATATATATATATATATATATATATATATATATATATATATATATATATATATATATATATATATATATATATATATATATATATATATATCTTATTCATCTGCTCTTACTGTAACTGTCTTAGTTGCTCTTCTGCGTGCTGTTATCTGTTCAGTCGCTCTTACTCTGCACTTATTACTGCTTGTTAGAGGCCTTCTAATTTACTGCCTTCTGCACTTATTTTTTAGTCATTTGTTAATTTAATTACATTTATTTGAACTGTATTTGCCGTAGTGTTGCTACACGCTCGGGTGTGCTGGCCTGCACTACAATTAGAATTGTATTTACTGCTGTTTTAGCTGCTTTTCTGTAACAAAAAAAAAATTCTAAGCTTGTTTCCTGCCTTTCCTGTAACTAGTCAAGTCCAGATACAGACTTGCTGTACCAGGACTGTTGGTAAGCTTCTGAGCCCCTCAAGCCTTTCTGTGTTGGAGGGAAGCCTTCTAGCTTATCAGTGGGAGTGGTAAGCACTAGGTAGCCTATCTACCATGGGAAGAGTGAGTTTTGGCCCTGAAATTGTAGTTCATTGGCCGTTTGGGCAGTTTTTCCATCTCTTTCTACTTTCTGGTTAAAAGCCTGTTTTGCGTTTGGTCCCCGCCTTTCCTATAACTAGTGTAATCCAGGTACAGATTTGCTGTATCCAGGACTGTTGGTAAGCTTCTGAGCCCCCCAAGCCGTTCTCTGTTGGAGAGAAGCCTTCTAGCTTATCAGTGGTAGTGGTAAGCACTAGGTAACCTATCTACCACAGGAGGAGTGGTTTCTGGCCAGAAATTATAGTTTATTGGCTGTTTCGGAAGCTTTTCCATCTCTTTTACCCTTCTGATTTAAAAGCCTGAGTTTGCACTTGTTTCCTGCCTTTCCTGTTACTAGTCTAGTCTAGGTACAGATTTGCTGTATCCAGGACTCTTTGTAAGCTTCTGAGCCCCCCAAGCCTTTTTGTGTGGAGGAAAGCCTTCTAGCTTATCAGTGGGAGTGGTAAGCATCAGGTAGGCCTATCTACCACAAGAGGAGTGGTCCCTGGCCCAGAAATTTTAGCTATTGGCTGTTTGAGCAGTTTTTTTTTCCATATCTTTCAACTTTCTGGTTTGAAAGCCACACTTGTGCCTGTTTCCCACCTTTACTATAACAAGCCTATTCCGGTTACAGAGTTGTTGTATCCATAATTGTTAGTAAGCTTCTGAGTCCCCAAGTCTTTCTGTGTTGGAGGAAAGCCTTCTAGCTTATCAGTGGGAGTTGTAAGCACTAGGTAGCCTATCCTCCATGGGAAGAGTGAGTTTTGGCCCAGAAATTGTAGTTTATTTGGCTGTTTGGGCAGTTTTCCATCTCTTTCAACTTGCTGGCTTAAAAACCTATGTTTGTACTTGTTCCATGCCTTTCCTGTAACTAGTCTAGTCCAGGTACAGATTTGTTGTATTCCAGGCCTCTTTGTAAGCTTCTGAGCCCCCCAAGCCTTTTTGTGTTGGAGGGAAGCCTTCTAGGTTATCAGTGAGAGTGGTAAGCATTAGGTAGCCTATCTACCACAAGAGGACTGGTTCCTGGCCCAGGAATTGTAGCTATTGGCCGTTTGGGAAGTTTTTTCCATCTCTTTCAATGTTCTGGTTTAAAAGCTGCACTTGCGCTTGTTTCCCATGTTTCCTGTAACTAGCCTAGTCCAGATACAGAATTGCTGTATCCAGGACTGTTGGTAAGCTTCTGAGTCCCGCAAGCCTTTCTGTGTTGGGGGAAAGCCTTCTAGCTTATCAGTGGGAGTGGTAAGCACTAGGTAGCCTGTCTACCATGAGAGGAGAGGTTATTGGCCCAGAAATTGTAGTTTATTGACCATTTGGACAGTTTGTCCGTCTCTTTCAACTTTCTGGTTTAAAAGACCACATCTGCATTTGTTTCCCATCTTTCCTGTAACTAACCTACTGGTAGCACTAAAAAGCGTTAAACTGATACAAACCTTCTAGCTTAGGAGAGAGATTTTGGAGTGATTAAGTATCCGTTTTTTGTACTTTATTGCTGTACTTAATTGTTTTCCGCCTAAATGCAGATTTTCCAGCATTTATTGTGATTTAAAAGTTTGTTTTTTTCACATTGTGTACTTATTTGACTGCCTGCACTTTTAAAAAGTTGCTTTTTGTTTAAATAATTTGTTTAACTGTTGTAGGCTACACACTAAAGTGTGATAGCCTTTTCTGATCATTTGTAGTCGTTTAAAGCTGTTTTAGGTATATTTTTTTACTGTTTTTGCTCTATCTTTTCAAAAAAAAACAAAACAAAATCCTTGTTTCCCACCTTTCTAAGCTAGTATAGTCCAGTTTTCAGGCTAGTGCTGAATTCAGGGATGTGATACTAGTTTCTGAGTTGCACATACCTTACTTGGATAGAAGGAAGTTTCTCTGTTCACCTGTGAGTGAGGGGAGCTTTGAGTAACCTATATGTCCCTGGAGGAGTGGTTCCAGCCCAGAAGTTCGTAGTTTATTGGCCATTTTGGGCTAATTTCTATCTCTTTAATTTCCCTACTATAAAAACCACGTTTGCACGGTTTTGCACACCAGGCAGTGCCAGTTAGCTAAGGTTAAATTATTCCCGGCTCCACTAAGTCTCCTCTTCAGTTTTTGCCTTGAAACTAGTCTAACTCTCAACCTAAGTACTCAGAAAGCATCTTACAGCCCAGCACTTGCTCAGACCTAATAGCAAGCACTAATATACCATGACATTGATTGCCCAGCAGGGCAAGGCTATTTATTCACCCCTCACCAACCAAACAACTAAGCAGCTCACCCTACTATTCAGGCATGACCAAAGGGCAACTTCAGGTGCACTCTCCAGTCCAGCTGGTGAATCTGGGTATCCTGAGGCAATGTTACAACTGCCTCATATACTAAGACAACCCTCTCCTCCTACCACAAAACACTAACATATGCGAGAGATGCAATTATACAGCCAAACTGGAAGCTAAGTTGTCTCCACCCAAGACTGGAACAGACAGCCAAGAGGAGAAGGTTAATACTTGCACCACAACTCCAGCTGCACACAGACCTACTAAAACAGCACTGGCAAAAAATACACATAAATACACAAAATCATACTCGGAGGCTCTAAATAAAAACATGCAAAAGCATCAGAGACCTCCAAAGCAGACACCCAAACAACCTGCACTTCCCATCACAAATCAGACAACACATAAAGCACAAAATCAGTGTGCCGCACAATCACAGCCCTTATGGCAAAATAACATACTTAACACACTAGTAATAGGTGACTCAATAGTCGGGCACACTGATGTCCCACTCACTAGGCTGGACAAGCAGAAGGTTACTGTTAGCTGCCTGTCGGGAGCCAGAATCCGCCACATAACACAAGCACTCAGGTCACTCCAGAACAAGTACAAATATGACTCTGTCATTGTTCAAGTTGGTGTGAATGACCTGAGACGTACCTCCCTGGACTGCATGAAAAGAGACATGGAAGAGCTCTCTGATCATGTAGCCCAGGCTGGTATGACCCTGACCCTGAGTAGCATCCTGCCCTCACAAAGAATGATACCTCAGTATAAAGAAAAAAATGATCAATTTCAACAATTGGCTAAGCTTCTGATGTCATTCAAAGGGGATCCAGTGTCTGTCAGCCTGGGACAACATGCTCGACAAGCCTCATTGCTTCACAAGAGATGGCTTGTACCTGTCACCCCTAGGCTTTTGAATACTGGCCAAGGCTCTTGCTGCCCCCATAGTGCCTTTTATAAGCAAGGCTCAAAAGTCAAACCCACCTCCGTAAACAGCACAATTAACAAAAATCTGGGGGTTATGCTACTCAACGCCAGGAGTTTAAATCTCAAAATGCACGCGCTCGAAGCACTCCTCAGTATGGAGAACATCGACATCTGTGCAGTAACTGAAACCTGGTTCAAGGCTCCAGAGAACACCCCAGCACTACCGGGCTACAACTCATACCACACGTTTTGGCCACAGAACATGGACCGAAACACAAAAGGAGGGGGTGTATCCATTTTCATCAAGGATACCTACACCTCCAGGTTAGTGGCACAGCATGATACCTCTGAGATCATCCATGTGCAACTAACATCGGGCAAATCTGCAGTGCAAATTGTGGCCTGCTATAGATCACCCTCCATGACCCAGTACCACCACTCCACCTTTCTGGAGACACTGGAAAACATATAGGTCCTTCCAAACACCCTGATATTGGGCGATTTCAATTACCCTACCATTCACTGGGAAAACTACTCAAGTACAAATTCCCAGGCCCAGCGCTTCCTGGAATTCATCAACTCAAACGCCATGGATCAGCTGGTAAACTTCCCTACCAGAGGTGAAAACATATTGGACCTGGTCATCACCAACATGGGCGACAGGTGTTCCACACTGGAGGGCAACCAGTCACTGGTTAGATCAGACCATAAACTAATCACTCTGGATGTCCACACCCCACCACCATCCCCAACTAAGGAAACCACAGTAAAAAACTTTTCTAAAGCAAACTTCACCTTACTTAAGACAGAGGTGGTAAGTTTCACACCCCCACACTAAAGGATAATGCTGCCCAAGATATAGAAACCTTTACAAATGCACTCTATGAGCACCTACAAGGAAGCATGGATCGTGCCATCCCTAGCAAAACCAAGACTCACTCCTCTAAGAGAAGAAAAACAGTTTGGTGGACCCCTGCAATAAACAGGCTGTACAACAGAAGGAGGAAACTAGTTCAGAAAAAAAGCAAATTCCAAGAAGGAAAGACATCCCTGATCAGTATCAGTAAGAACCTGAGGTCCCTCATGAAATCATAGTTTCATAGTTTCATAGTTTAGTACTAGGCTATCTGCCCTGGGGCATTTGTAAGCCTAGCCATAGTGATGTGGCTTTCGCCACCCCATGAAATGGTACAAAAATGCACAGAATAGATTTAGAATACTGTGCCTCTGTCTAGTAGTGACACAGTGTACGTCCCCTTATATAATAGAATTAGTTTACTGTGCCCCTGTCTAGTAGTGACATAGATGTGACCCCTGGGGTAAACTTACGATCTCCCATCCACTCATCAAGATTTCTCTTGAAGAGAGTTAGTGAGGGGCTCTGCCTAACATGAACTGGGATTCTGTTCCAGAGCATGGGAAGCCTCTGGGTTATGAATCTATCCCTCTAGCATGTCCTATTCATACTTGTGCCGAGGTTTAAGTCTTTAGCTCTCGTGGTTCTGATGAATTTGGATTTTTTGAGGTGGAGCATGTCCATCAGTTCCTGATTGGACATGGCCTTGTACGTCAGGCACAGATCACCTCTGAGCAGATGGTATGCTACTGAACAGAGCTGGAGTTTCTTTAGTCTGGCAGAATAAGACATATGTTGGAGACCCTTGATCCTCTTGGTGAGGTACTTTTGTGGTCTCTCCAGCTGTTGCAAATGCCGGGTGAGGTACATACCAAATGGGGCATTGTACTCAATCATGGGTCTGATGAGGGAGGAGTATAGGGGTACAATGACATCCTTGGATCTGGATGTGAATCCCTTCATGATAAGGTGTGCAAGGTAGAATGTCTTTCTAACCACTTTGGCAACGTGGGTGTCAAATGAGAGGTCGCTGTCGACTTGGGTCCCTAGGTCTCTGATTACTTTTTCCGTACTCAGTGGGTTGCTGTCTATGTGATAATTTGTGGGTACTTTGTTTTTCCCAAAGGGATGACTATACATTTTTTGGCATTTAGTTTAAGGCCATGACTCCGGCACCAGTTGTCCATTTCTGTGAGGCCTTTTTGTAGGATGTATGTGTCTGCTGGTGTATCAACTATGGCGCCTAGTTTGCAGTCATCTGCGAACTTTGTCAGCCACAACCCTCCCATGTTTGCTTTAACATCTGAGAAATAAATGCTGAACAAGAGGGGTCCCAGGACAGATCCCTGTGGGACACCACTTGTGACTGGCTTTGAGTCTGACATTGCTCCAGTGATTTTAACTTTATGGGTTCTGTCCTTTAGCCAGTTTGCAACCCATCTAGTGACATAAGGGTTTACATTTAAGCTGTTGAGCTTATCTATGATGCCTGAGTGGGGTATTGTGTCGAAGGCCTTAGCCAAGTCCAGGTAGGCTATATGGACTACTTTGCCCTCATCAATGGCTCTAGTGACTGTTTCGAAAAAGTCAACCAGGTTCAAAAGGCAGGATCTGCCCTTTACAAAGCCGAACTGGGTGGGATCAAGTGTCTGTAGGTACCCAATGTCTCTTTTTATGAGTTCCATAATGATTCTTTCCATAGCCTTGCAGACCAGGCTGGTTATGCTTATGGGGCGGTAGTTCCCAGGGTCTGTACAGGTACCCCCTTTGTGGAGTGGGACCACTGTTGCTGTACGCCAGTGTTCAGGTACATATCCTGTAGTAAGGCTAAGGTTAAATAGCATTTTTATGTGCGGGTTTAGCTCCTCTTGGAGTTCACGTAGCACGCAACCCGGGATACCGTCAGGTCCCATTGATGCTGTGTTTTTAGCTTTGCTGAGGGCGGCTCTCACCTGGACATCTGAGATGACAGGGAGATTACATTCAGCTGGGATAAGTATTTCTTCTTTTGGGGGTGAGGGAGGGAGAAATTTGCATTGAACCTGTCAGCCAGAATGTTGGCAATATCTGTGGGTTCAGTGCATTTTTTGTTGTTGTGAACTAACTCTGAGCATATCTGAGGGTTTCCGCCCAGGTTTCTAACATAGCTGAAGAAGGCTTTGTGGTTATCTTTAGTGTCCTTAGCGATTTTTCTCTCAAAGTTGGCCTTGGATGTTTTTATGAGAGAACGTAGTTTTCTGCTAGTGTTGATCAGAGATGTCTTCCCTTTATGGGATTTTGCTCTGTCATGCAGTAGCTTCCTTCTTTGTTATACAATTTGTTAATGGCTGAGGTCCACCAGACAGGACGCTTGCCTTTGGTGGAGAGGGACTTGGATTTATTTGGAATTGCATGATCCATGCATTCTTGGAGATGTCCATAGAAAGCATTTGTGAAGGATTCAGCATTGTGGGATGTGGTATCCACTGGCCCAGTGGGCTTAAAGGATACCATCTCAGTCTTAAGAAGAGTGAAGTCTGCTTTTGAGAAGTTTTTCACTGTGGTCTTTTGTGCTGGGGTGGAGGTGGGATATGTATATCCAGGGTGATTAGTTTGTGGTCAGATCTCACTAGTGAGGGGTATACCTCCGGTGTGGAGCATTTTGTCCCCATGTTTGTGATGATCAGGTCTAGTATGTTATCTTCCCTAATGGGAGAGGTGACTAGTTGTTCCAGTGCATTTGAATTTATGAATTCCAGGAACCTTTGGGCTAGGGTGTTAGGGCTAGAATAATGTACCCAATCTATGTTAGGGTAGTTGAAGTCTCCCAGTATGATGGTATTTTGTGATACATTCATATCCTCCAATGTCTTCAGGAAGGCTGAGTGGGGTTCCTGAGATTGGGAGGGTGGTCTGTAACATGCTACCAGTTGTATAGCAGTTTTGCCTATGGTTAGTTGCACCTGTATGGTCTCCGATGCTTCATGTGTTGCTACTAACCTGGAGGTGTGGGTGTCCTTGATGAATATGGACACTCCCCCTCCCTTTGTGGTTCGGCCCGGGTTTTGGGGCCAAAAAGCATGATACGAGGTATAGCCTGGTAGTGCTGGGGTGCTCTCAGGAGCCTTGAACCAGGTTTCATTTACTGCACAGACGTCGATGTTCTCCATACTGAGGAGTGCATCGAGTGCCTGCATCTTGAGATTTAGACTTCTGGCGTTGAGCAGCATTACCCTTAGTTTTTTTCCATTTTTGTTTTCTAAGGAGGTGGGTTTGTCTTTTGAGCCTTGCCTAAAAAAGGCACTATGGGGGTGGCAAGAGCATTAGCCAATATCCGGAAGCCCAGTGGTGACAGGTGCAAGCCGTCCCTTGCGAAGCAGCGTGGCTTGTCCAACATGTCATCCCAAGCAGACAGACATTGGATCCCCTTAGAATGACACCAGTACTTGAGCCAATTATTAAAGCTGATCATCTTGTCTTTGTATTGTATTGTAAGGCTAACTTCGAAAGAAAAATAGCCAAGGATCCAAAAGATAACCACAAAGCCTTCTTTAGATATGTTAAGACTCTAAGTAGCAACTCACAGACATGCACTGAACTAGTGCAAAATAGCACAAAATATACTGAATCTACTGATATTGCCAACATCCTGGCAGATAGATTCAGTGCAAACTTCACCCCCCTCTTGCTTCCAAAAGGGCCCACAACAATACCAGAAAAGTGTAGTGTCCCAAAAATCACAGACGCACAGGTGAAAACAGCCCTTTCAAAAGCCAAAACCACAGCGTCAATGGGACCAGATGGTGTCCCAGGCTGCGTCTTGCACGAACTACAGAACGAACTAACCCCTCACCTAAACATGCTATTCAACCTCAGCCTCTCCACAGGCTACGTGCCCATAGAATGGCACATAGCAACGGTTATTCCATTCCACAAAGGAAGGACCACAACTGACCCTGGTAACTATCACCCCATAAGCCTGACTAGCCTTGTCTGCAAGGCTATGGAGCGCATCATCATGGAACTCATTAACAAAGACATGGGGAACCCAAACACTTGACCCGACCCAGTTTGGCTTTGTTAAGGGCAGATCATGCCTACTAAACCTGGTTGACTTCTTTGAGACAGTCATCAAGGCCATAGACGAGGGAAATGTGGTTCACACAGCCTACCTTGACCTCACCAAGGCTTTCGACACCATTCCCCACTCGGGTATTACAGAAAAACTCACCAGCCTGAACATAAACCCCTATGTCATGAGATGGGTTGCCAACTGGCTTACAGACAGAACTCACACAGTAAGAATAGTGGGCTCCAGGTCCGACTCTAAACCAGTCACAAGTGGTGTCCCACAAAGCTCGGTCCTGGGACCCCTACTGTTCAGCATATACTTCTCAGAAGTACAGGCAAACACAGGAGGACTATGGCTAACCAAGTTCACTGATGACTGCAAACTGGGAGCCATAATTGACTCTCTGGCTGACACGGACATCCTTCAAAAGAGCCTTACTGAGATGGACACCTGGTGTCAAAGTCATGGCCTCAAGCTAAATGCCAAAAAATGCATAATCATCTCGTTTGGGAAAAACAAAACACCCATGAATTACCACATAGGTGGCAGCCCCCTTAATACAGAAGAGGTAATAAGAGATCTGGGGACCCAGGCAGATAGTAATCTCTCCTTTGACAATCATATTGCCAAAGTAGTTAGGAAATCCTTCTATGTGGCCCATCTAATTACTAAAGGGTTCACATCTAGAAATAAAGAGGTTACAGTGCCCCTCTACTCATCACTCATTAGACCCATCATAGAGTACAATGCCCCATTTGGGATGTACCTCACAAGACACTTCCAACAGCTGTAAAGACCACAAAAGTACCTCACCAAGAGGATTACTGGTCTCAAACATATGTCCTATGCAGCCCAACTGAAAAAACTCCGGCTGTACTCAGTGACATATCGCTTACTCAGAGGTGATCTCTGCCTGACTTACAAAGCCATGTCCAACTCAGAATTGATGGATATGCTGCACCTAAAGAAATCCAAGTCACTATGAGCCACGCACTCTAGTGAGCTAAACCTCACCACAACAATAAATAGAACATGCTGGAGGGATAGATTCCTGTCACAGAGACTCCCCATTCTTTGGAACAAAATTCCAAATTACATCAGGCAGAGCCCCTCACTAACACTCTTCAAGAGAAACCTTGACGAGTGGATGGGTAACAGAAAATACACCCCTGGGATCACTTCATTGGCTCTGCTTGACAGAGGATCAGTTAATTAATCAATGGGGTAGCAAAAGCTGACACACTCTGGCTAGGCTTATAAATGCCATCAGACAGATAGCCTAGTACCTACCTATGAACCTATAAATAAGAAAGTGAAATGTTGGTTTAAATCTTTTTAGGGGTGGTTTATATTAATTGACTGCAATTAATCATGTAACTAATTTGCTGGTTTTTGATATAAATGTGTGCAATGGATGTTTTTCATCTGCTGTGAGAAAGAGTTGATGCAACTCGAAAGCCTTGCTTTTTACATTCTGCCTTCTGAATAAACTGTGAACGACTGAGTTCCAATTACTAAGGAACAAAAGGAATCATGGAAAGTTCAGGGCTACTGAGCATTGTGACCATTACGCCTTCCTAGTTCCTATCCTTGACTGTACCTCCTATCTCACTGAAGGGTACTCCAGTCAAACCCAGGGTGAATTATGAATATGCATCCAATTATCTAGGTCCTGCTGAAAGTAGGTAAGTGAGACAATGAGTAATGAATCTGTCTCTGCAACTTGTTTTACTGAGCTACTGAAGCAGGTTTACATCCTTTGTTCTGGTGTTTGGGTGACTGATTTATGACAGTACACGAGGACCTGGACTACTGTGTCCCTGATGATTTGGAAAGAGAGGCATAGGTCTCCTCTGAGGAGCCTGTAAGACACAGAAAAAAGTAACAAGGCTTCCTGCCTTTTATAGTAGCTTATGGATTTTAAGCCTGTGATCCTCTTTATTAGAAACTTCAGGGGTCCTTCAAATTGTTTTGATAAATCTAATAAGATACATCCCAAAGACGACATTGTATTTTGTAATTGTTCTAATCAGGGAACAGTAACATCTTTAGATCTTGAATGATATTCCCTTGACATACAGCAGTCTATGTGTAGACAAATTTCTTGTTAACCATTGCTACATGGTGATGAAAGGAGAGAGAATTATCAACTCAAGTTCCGAGGCCTCTAAATACTTTTTCATTTTTAAAGTGGGTATTCCCAATGATATATGCTGGCAGAATAGTTTGTTTGCCAAATGAGATAATGTTGCATTTTTTTAGGATTTAGTTTTAACCCATTTTCAAAACCCTAGGCAATTATAAGTGTAAGTTCTTGGTGGAAGACTTCTTTGTTGGAGAGGTATTTGACAATGACTCTTTTTGCACTCATCTGCAGACTTGGTTAATCATAGGTCTTGTTTTTTTTTCTCTGCAAGTCAGAAAAAAGTAAATACCAATCAAACATGGTTTCAGCACTCAGCCCTGTGGGACAACACTAGTAAAATTCATACTGTCTGATACTAGCCCTGCCACCTGTACCACGTGGGTCTCTTTTTATCTAATTTGCTGTCCATCTTACGACATAGGGGTCTATTTGTAACATATTTAGATTATTATGTTAGCATAGAAGATAGTGTCAAATGCCTTGGCCACGTCAGTGTAGATTGTATGTACAGTGTGACCACTCTCAACAGCTTCTGTTACCTTTTTGAAGAAATTTACCAGTTTCATTAGAAAATCAAATTATCATGGATCTAGCCTGATGAGACTTTGATGTCTATGTTAATCAAATCTGTTATAATATGATCTGTGGCCTTACATATGACACTCGTAAGGCTGATGGGCCTGTAGTTTCTAATGCCAGTAATACAGTCACTTTTGTGGACTGGAATGAACAGTGCTGAACTCCATACTCTTGGGACTAAACCCATAGCCAGATTAATGTTAAACAAATTGTAGAGAGGTTTTGACAGGGCATGTTTAGTACAATTTAACAAAAAGCCTGATATCTTATCTGATCTCATGGAGGAAGTCTTCTTACTCTTAGCCAGGACATTCAGTTCATGTTCTTTAGTCAAAATAGATCGTTTGAGAGATATGGGGATCAGAGGGCTTTCAATAATCATTTCAGAAATGAAATTTGCACTACGTTTATTTGCCAGTATATTGAATGTTTTTAGTATGAGCCCTGTACATTGTTAAGTGTTGTTTCTTAATTTTCTAACATAACTAAAGAAGGATTTGCAATCATACTTGTCAATGTTTTAGCAAAAGAAATCTCGACACAGCCAAAAATAAAGGGGGAACAAAGGCCCAAAAATAGAGACAAATTTTAAATATTGCTCTTTTTAACTTAAAAAGTTGCTAAAATAAAAGCATACATTTTCTGAAGGAACAGAAATCTGAAACTTAAATGTCTGCCATTGTTTAGTGACTTCAATCCTCTGTGAATTGCCAGAAAACCACACATTTTATGAGAAACAGACTTAAAATACAAGTAAGAAATGTTGACATTCTATGAAAATCTTCACAGCTGAGAGGTATGTCTGCAATTATCACAGACAGTTGAGAAGAACTGTGCACTTGAAGTCCTTGAATTGTAATATAATGCTTCAGTGGGTTTAGACAGTTTGAGGAAAAGGTTACTAGCTAGTGCAGGTCCTGTTCCATGAAAAGAGCTCACATAGATGGTACAAAGCTACCTTATACCTCCCATACTTTTCGTCTCCACTTTCATTTCTTTATCTCTTGTTGGATGTGTACTTGTGGTAGATAAAGCACAGTTCTAAACAACACTTGTAATATATGGTGAATAAACCCCCAGGAATATTTTGTAACTGTACAAGCAAGTGTTTAGCAGATCCAAATAAACGTGGTTATCTAAAATATTACAAAAGCAGCTTAATGAAAATTTATGTTAAGAAAACCATAGACTGAGAAATACTTACACATTATAAAGTTGTATCAGTAAATTAGCCTTTGCAGCAGTGGAAGGATTTGGGATGTTTTACTGTTACAGTGATATTCCCTTGAAAGTACGGTACTACGGTAAGTATTGTAAGTACATTATACAAATGTTCGACCTTCTTTGCAGAGGATCATTGTAACAGTAAATCATAACACATGAGATGATTCCCAAGAAGCACAACATTACCACAGTAGGTAAAGACTTATGGTAACAAGTGCATCACAGAAATTATGTCTCATGTTTTGCATGCTGACAGTCCACTACATGTTAGCTTTGCATGAAGGTAAGGCTAGTATGCATGTTATAGATATGCAAGCTATTCTTAGGGACCATATCTCCTTCACATGAACCTCCATTTTTTCTATATTGGTGATAAGCTTTAATCCATATTCAAACAATACAAAAACAGTAAAAAATGTCATTTAAAAGCACTGTAGAGGTATTTCTTCCTGGTACCTCATTCATATAGATTAACAAAGGGATAACAGAGAAATTAGAAGTGGTAGTAGTAGTCTGTGTATGACTAGAATGAGCACTAATACATTATCCTATCATTCAAAGTAAAATTAAACAATTGGTGACTTCACAGCAAAACACAATTAAACAACCAGATGAGAAAATAAAAAATAAGTCCTTAAGGTGAAAAAGAATGAGATAAAATATAACAATGTAAATTAATACATGACTAAAAGATAATTCAGTGTAAAAGTGCTATCCATTTCAAATATATTCCAGGAATTCATTAAAATTTCATGCATGAACTATATGGCTCATTCTAAAAATAAACCTCATGGTTGGCTAATTTACAAGTTTACTGACTTGCCTTTACTACTGCAATGAGCAGATCACGGTTGATCTGCACATTATAGTAGCTGACTGCCATTCATGTAGGCAGTTGAATCCTAACCCAGGTCACTCTCTCACTCACATGTACACAAAGCAAAATACACCCACATGCAAAACCATAAACACAGACACACCAGACCTTGAACCTGTCACTACCCTTCCGTGGTTCCCCCACCCCCATAATACTTTACTGTCATTACAGCACTTATGTATTAAGACCTACTGTCTAGTGTATCCCCCCACCTTGATCCCCATTAAGATGTCAGTGTCATTACTGCACTTTAAAGAGTCATCCCTGGTGGTTTGGTAGTTTCCCTTACAGCAACTCTTTATCCTTATGAAGTGTGTGCCACTACACCACATAACCCAGGTATCCAATGGTTCTCACCAACCCTCCTGATCCCCATACTTATGGCACTTAAGAGTGTGTCTGGTGGATCCCCCAGCCCAATTATGCTGGTCTGTGTCTTAGGGCACTTTATGGAGTAATCTGTGTTTTCTACAATATCCTCCCACCCTCAGTCCCCATTGTAACTGTAGTGCCAGTAGCACTTCACAGATATTTCCCTGGTATCTGCTGTATCTTTCCACCCTCCTATGCTGATGAGATGAAAAAGAAAAGACCAAAAACCAGGGAGACGGATGAATCTTGAAGATAGCTCTTTTTCACCTTTAAGCTTATTTTTTAGTTAGCAAATATCTCTCCCCTTGAATGCCTCAGTTGCAGTCGACATGGGAGTGGGGCCAGAAATTTTCAGTGCTGCACTTTTTCATGTTGCAGGATTGTAGAGCATGGTGTAAGGGTGCTTGATGAATAGCAAAAAGGTACCGGAAAGTGCACACAGCCATTTACATGTTGCATGACCTTTAGAAATTCAGCCCTATATTTAGGCCTCTGAGAGCTAATGTATGAAATTGTAAAATTTACATAGTGTCGTTGTATTCCAGGTATGGTTTGACTAGAACATTATTACTTCCAGTGCGATGGAACTGAAATAGTACTGTGATAGAGATTCCTGATATATTACTGCTATGATTTTCAAAAAAATGCAGTACTACAGGACTGTGGTAAGTTTTGTTCATAATTTCCCTTATATGCTCCTATATCTTCTCTTTGACTCCATGTTCAAAATGCATTACCTTCATGTTATACCTGGGCACACTGTCACTGAATGACCAGATGTCAGCCATCATGCAATCTTTTGTGTTTTCACTCACAGGATGCTGCACTTTTTACCACCAGAATACCATGCTGTCATTTTGCACATCTTGGCTTTATTATGTCATGACTGTGTTAAGTCTCTGTATCTAGGACCTTTGGACTGTGAACTTGATTGTCTGCATCTAGTTAAAAGCTCTGGCCCAGCAGCTAGTGGGCACATCTGGAAGCTCTGACCCAGGAGCTACTTGTCTGATCACACCTCATCTACACAGCTCTCATCCTTACACATATGGATACGCTATATGAAAAGAGACACAGGCACCTTGCTGTTGTGCTTGGACCCTCTTCTGTACCTCCCAGAGACTGCTGATATTCTGAGCATGTGGCTTGTATTTTTTGGAAATTGTCCCTTTCTTCACTTTTGGTGTGCATTTTATGAGAGGTTTTGGGAGACCTCTCCCTCAGTGCTAAGCAGTGTTAAGAACTACTTAAAGTTTAAATATTCTGGCTAGACCTTAATTAGCCTTTATGTCATCTATGTTAACCTAATTGTAATTAAGTTATCTTCTTGTCTTGTCACACATGTATCATTTCAGTATATTTTTCACTTATCACATTTTATCCTTTGTACTGATGTTAAAGTAACCCGCGGCCGTTGTTACCTCACAACAAGAGGTTCTCCCGTTCGATTCTTGGCTTGGCTTGGGAGTGCCTTCTGTGTGGAGTCTGCATGTCCTCCCCGTGGTTGGGTAGCATTCGAAAGACATGCATGCGCAAATGGGCATGCCTTCGTTGAAGGTCGGGCATCGAGCTGGCACCTTGGCGTTTCGTAAAAATCTACTGCCTATCATTAGCAGACCGGAGTTCCGCTGTGGCGACCCCTTACCGGGAAAAAGCCGAAAGACAAACAACAACAACAACTGATGTTAACGAAACCCGAAATTAAATATGCTAGGGAGACAGATAATGAGTGTTAGCTGGAGTAAAATGTACATTATAAAATTTTCTTGTATATGTGTGCCATATTTGTCAAGAAAAAAGGCAGTACAGTGAGATGGCCATGTCCAATATCTGGTAAGTCATACGCAGATGTTGTTATTGAGTCTTAGAGTGGCAAAAGGTTTATTCACTCTAGTAACAATCAGTTTGGTATAAGTACCCAGAATGTGAAGGGAAAGGCCTTTACTTTGATATCTTGTGCAGAAGACTGATAGATAATAGGTGATCAGAGAGTAGTGCAAGAAACACAATCTAATAGTGTTGTCTTTTAGACACTAACTGAAGTGAAGCAGTCTGTAAATTTTGATCTGCTAATGAAAGCTTAGCATTACCTTTGATAGTTCAGCAGAATGTTCTTTGCAAGAAATATTTATATATATATATATATATATATATATATATATATATATATATATATATCTACTTTTATATATTTCCTACAAGTGCGGTTTCCACAGGAAATTGTCTGTCTGATATGAACATCAGAAGTTAATATGAGATGAAATGACTGTTGTGCTAAATTGATGTATCTTGACTGAACATTGTGGTAGGCTGAAGTGGTATAGATAATTAAGGAAGGCAAACCTGTTTGCACTAAGATTGGTAAGGCAGTCTTGCACTGTCATTTGTTCTTGTGTAAACTACTTCATACCATGTGACTAAGACTTCTGTTACTAAAGACTACTGATCTTTTATGGTTGTACAAAGTCAGATGATGTGAACAGAATGTATTTTATACTAGAACGAAGACTGAACTTAAATGCAGAAGCTCTTTTGTTAATATATCAGTATGGTCTCATATAAAATGGCAGTCATGCAGCAGGAAATTAACTGAACAAAACCCATTATGGCACCAGTAAAAGTTCTCATCTTTCCATTACATATACACACATATAACAGTTTTTGGAAGATACCATTGTTAGTCCTTGTAGGGGTCTTGAAGTTTTGTATATTACATTACAGGTTCATAGGTAAGTATTAGCTAGCTGCCCTCATGGACCATTATAAGCCTATCCAATTTCCCTTTTGCGCTTGAAATAGCCAATCCCATTTGGATATAGATTGGCCTTACCCATCTCATGATCGATAATCATATATTTTTCCTAATGATGTTTGTCTTTCGGCTTTTCCCGGTTAGAGGTCGCCACAGCGGAACTCTGGTCCGCTAATGATTGGCGGTAGGTTTTTATGGTGCCGAGTTGCCAGCTCGACGCCCAACCTTCAAGGAAGGCATGCCCATTCACACATGTCTTTCGGAATGCCACTCAACCGTGGGGAGGACATGCAAACTCCACACAAAAGGCACTCCCCGCACTCCAGCCGAGAATCGAATGGGAGAACCTCTTGCTGTGAGGCAACAATGCTACCGCTGCACCACCGCAGATTTTTAACTGGAATCATGTCATAGATAATTGTAGGGGACACATGCATGGGATGAAGCATTCAGGAGCTGCATCTGTCCATTAGTAGTACAGGGGGCATTCCTGGGTTACGTTTTCTGTTTCTCATCCACAGATCTAAGTTGAACTTGAATATGGACAGAATATTGAAGCATTCTTTGGCAAATTTGAATTTGAAGTGATAACTAGCCCTTCTTTCTGTCTAGGAAATACACAAACTTGAATTTCATTATTGCTGAATTAGTAAGATCTTTTATTTAATTCATTTAGGTAGACTAGATAATGACAAGGTTTTTAAAACAATGGTTGTCTTTAGTATAGTAATAGTGCTTGAATCAGGTTTGCTTTGATGTGTTTTTTCTTCACCCAAAACTTTTATACCCAATTAAAGGAAGAAAGTCATAGAACTTACTTAAGTGCGGGCATTGAACCAGTATTTATCTTTCATACTGTATTTTGATAAATGCTGAACTATATGTGCAATGCTGGTCTATGAAATATGTGGCGATACATAAGCATTGCTAAGAAGCTTTAATATAATGTTAATTGATAGAGTATCACCAAAGAGCTAAGCTATAATTCCTCTGCCAAAAGAAAACTGTCTGTTACTTGCTGAGATCCTAATTTTCAAAGACCTTGGAGGCATAATGTGAAGAATTTAGAGGAAGCCCAGTCTTTTAAATGGAACAAATTATAGAATATACTTGATTATGTACCTTACCGTTTTAGAACTCTGTATAACTAGTTCTAGAAAGAACACCATCAATATTGACAACAGGAAATGAAGTCCACAATACATTGTAGTTTTCAGGTTGATATAAAAACATTTTTCCTGATATATACAATAGTTATATTTGGCCAAATTCCAAAAGACTTGCTTCCTCTTGGTGCAAATGATTTGCTCTAGAGTAAGGACTATCTAGAAAGCTTACACTGGCCTAAGTTACTTACACCAAGAACAAGTCTTTTGGAATCTGGCCCATATAGTGTATTATCGTGGGACTCCAGAAAAGAAAATACAAAGAGGAGAACTGTCTTACTCAACTTGATAAGATGTGGGAATGTTTCACTTCTTTTCACTGCATTTGTACCTTCAAATGTCAGTATAAATTTCCATTACTCACATATTGTGGGCATTCAGAAAAATAAAAATAGTGCTATATTGGCAATGCAGCACTGCCCAGTAGCATGATGGCAATATTCTGTGCCTTAGAGCCATGATAAGGCCATGATGACTAACATCTCATTAACAGCTCATCCAGACTGCAACTTTCATGCACCTAGATATGCACATAGACACATAGACACGTATACATATAAACACACACACATACGCATGCACACACACACACACACACACACACACACACACACACACACACACACACACACACACACACACACACACACACACAAACCTGCCATAGCACCCTATCCTTCCACACTGAAGTGAATTGATGTATACCATTAATAAACACAAAACACAAGCTATTAGTAAGACATTGCCTGGGCACCTTTCAAAAAGTAATAACCACTATACTGCAGAAATATTAATACTTCCATACGTTGTGTCACTAAGAAATAGCACTACAGAAGCAATGGTGTTCACATAACAAAAAGTCAGTTGTAATAAAAATACAAGGGGTACTTTATAAATGCCTAGCTTTACATGTAGCAGTTTTAATAACTTTATGTTTTTTGTTATTTATAGTGACTATTTTGGTTGAAGAGGTAATGATTTGGAAGCTAAGCTAACGTATTTAGAAATAATATGGCAACTAATGCTCATTACTAGTCACCAACCAGGGATTAATGAATGCTTCGGTATTAAATGTGTTCCTAAGCTGCGTCCATTGAGATGGGAGAGATATGTTATTTTAAAAGCATTGCTCCAGAAATAGTGGTTGCTACATTTGCCTCATATAGGAAAGGTCTTTCATTTAATTCTGTCATTTTTATACTTAAACTTTCAAAATTCAGCACCTTTTGATATTTATGAGCAACACGCATAATGCAAGTGCTGCTGTTTCTGCAGAAGGCAAAAGTACCTCTTATTTATTTATTTATTTAGTTATTTTACATTTGTTTACCAGGATAGTCCAACTGGATACATGTCTATTTTCAGCGGAGGCCCGGGGAGAAAAGCTCCAAATAGACAAACTTACATAGATTACACAAGAAGTTGGATAACATTAGAAAATATAAAACAAAGTGATTATGTACAATGGTTTAGTAGTGTTCCCTAGTAGGGACTCACAATTCTCATGGACATATACAATTAAAAGCAAGAGATGTCAGATTGGATATAGAGCTTGGTGACGTATTTGCATGTTATGATATTTACAGATTATGCTTTCAGTTTATAACTTAATCAGGGTTGGTACATGGACAAAGCCAGTTCACTTTGAGATACTGTTTGATTTTTTTTTTTTTTTTTGCAGAGACTTTTGGAGGATTGTAGGGTTATATAGTTTGGCAACATATTCCAGATTTTGCCAACAAAGTTGGCAAACAGGGATTCACCAGCAGAGTTATTAGCTTTGTGGGTTTGGACCAGTAGTTTGTTGGCTGAACATGGGGATCTCAGGTTGGTATATGGCTTAATAATATTTATAAGTGAGGGGGTATCCTCAGGGTGGTACAGAATTTTGTGCGCTGTCAAGAGCTGATTGAATTGAATTAAGCTGGGCAGTTCTAGCCACTCTAGTTGTTTCAGGTTCTGACAGTGGTGGGTTCTATAGGTGGAGCCAGTGGCGAATCTGGCAATATGGTTGTAGCTATGAGACAGCTTACCTAGTTTGGATTTGTTGAGGTTTGAGAGTACAGGCGAGGCATATAAAAAAGTAGAGAGTAGGTATGACCGGGAGATTGCAGTCCTAGCCATTGGGGTTAAAAATGTCTTGTTTCTATACAGTGATCCAAGCTTCTTATTGATGGTCTGTATGGTTTTGTTGACATGTAGTTCAAATTTGAGATTATTGTCTATGATAACCCTTAGATGTTTGGTGTATTGATCTGGGGAGATAGTGGTACCATTGTTAGATGTGACAGACAATGAAAGTGTGACAGTTCTACTAGTGTGGGTGAAGAGTAGAAGTTTAGTTTTATTGGGGTTCAGCAGTAAGCGTTGGTTGGTGAGCCAGTTCTCAATAGTGTTAAATGTATTTTGGGTTAGGATTTGCAGTTCGGATGGGGAGGTAGCTGAGCAGGTCAGAATAGAATCATCTGCATATTGAATACAGGTAGCTTTAAGTATAGCAGTGTGAAGGTTGTTGATAAAAATAGAGAAGAGTAGAGGAGCTGGTATGGAGCCTTGAGGGACACCAAGTGTGAAGGG